>NW_022986373.1:7500-59044 GCF_902500255.1 Thalassophryne amazonica | reverse complement strand
TAAAGTTAACTGAGGTTATGTGACTGAAGTTGACTGAGGTGGGAACTAAAGTTAACTGAGGTTATGTGACTGAAGATGACTGATGTTAGGTAACTAAAGTTAACTGAGGTTATGTGACTGAAGTTGGCTGAGGTTGGGAACTAAAGTTAACTGAGGTTATTGTGACTGACGTTGACTGATGTTAGGTAACTAACGTTAACTGAGGTTATGTGACTGACGTTGACTGAGGTTTTGTGACTGATGCCATTTGAGGTTATGTGACTGAAACCATCTGAAGTTATGTGACTGACGTTGACTGATATGTAACTAAAGTTGACTGAGGTTATGTGAATGAAGTTGACTGAGCTTATGTGAATGAAGTTGACTGAGCTTATGTGGCTGAAGTTGACTGATGTTAGGTAACTAAAGTTAACTGAGGTTATGTGACTGAAGTTGACTGATGTTAGGTAACTAAAGTTAACTGAGGTTATGTGACTGAAGTTGACTGAGGTTGGGAACTAAAGTTAACTGAGGTTATGTGACTGAAGATGACTGATGTTAGGTAACTAAAGTTAACTGAGGTTATGTGACTGAAGTTGGCTGAGGTTGGGAACTAAAGTTAACTGAGGTTATGTGACTGACGTTTGACTGATGTTAGGTAACTAACGTTAACTGAGGTATGTGACTGACGTTGACTGAGGTTTTGTGACTGAAGCCATTTGAGGTTATGTGACTGAAACCATCTGAAGTTATGTGACTGACGTTGACTGATATGTAACTAAAGTTGACTGAGGTTATGTGACTGAAGTTGACTGACGTTTCGTGACTGATGCCATTTGAGGTTATGTGACTGAAGCCATCTGAGATTATGTGACTAAATGTTATGTGACGTTTTGTGACTGAAGTTGACTGAGGTTATGTGGCAGAAGCTGTCTGAGGTTATGTGACTGAAGCTGTCTGAGGTTATGTGACTGAAGCCATATGAGGTTATGTGGCTGAAGCCATCTGAGGTTATGTGACCAAAGCTGTCTAAGGTTATGTGGCTGAAGCTCTCTGAGGTTATGTGACTGAAGCTCTCTGAGGTTATGTGACTGAAGATGTATGAGGTTATGTGACTGAAGATGTATGAGGTTATGTAACTAAAGAGCACGTTGAAACACGCTGAAGCTCGCTGATGTCGTCCTAATAAACTGAGCTCCTTGAAAAATTTTGGACATGCTGAACATGTCCGAGTGCCAGTGTGTGACTCGCATGTCCTGCACATGCTGGACATAAGTTGTAGGTAAGTTATGTGATTGTCGGCAGAAGTTTCTTGTAATTTACCTATAAGTCTAAATTCGTCCTTTAATGCTGGCCACTGATTGGCTGAAAGATGCGTCCTCATGCAGACAGTTTCATTCACACATGGAGTAAAAATAAAGTCGGACCTGGTCGCTTCAGTCCAATTCACCATCACAGACGGACACGTATCCACATAAAGTGTTGTGTGGGCCGCTGAAGAGGAGGTACTGCTGGCCCACCACCACCAGAGGGCGCTGCCGCCTTATGGGAGTAGCCTGGTTGACAGCTGTCACCCATCACCAGACACAGCTGTTCCACTCAGCACAGAGGTATATCAGGAGGACGGCGTCTCCACCTCAGTGCCAAGATATCGCCTAAGACTGAGGTAATATTCTCTGCATTTATATTCTGAACAACCAGCTAAACTTGTTAAACCTTTTCAGGACTGTTGACTACTGATAGCTTCATTGCTTGGATAAGTACTCACCTTCCTGCTGTACTTTGACAAGAGGTGGAGGCGGCTTCTCCCCTCTCCGTTACTGGGTGCGGTCGCATCCACACCTGTGTGTTGTTGCTCTCTCCCGCCAGCAGTACCGGATCCGACGAGCGGAGGCAGTGGCCACCTGGGAATTCGGGACTTGGCGGTTCCAGTATTTCCAGGGTTCGGTGGCAGAGGAGATCTGGGTGGTTCCGGTTCGACTGAGACGGACGTCTCCTACCTTCGAGCCTGCCTACACGACACCAGCGGATTCGACCCCAAATTGTGATTGTTGTATTTATTGTGCTCGTTTCACAATAGTAAACCTTGTTATTTACCTTCTCCATTGTCCGTTCATTGCGCCCCCTGTTGTGGGTCCGTGTTCCTACACTTTCACAACATAAAGCTCCTGATTTTCAAAAACGACGTCTGAAAACACTTTAATTCCTTGTCGTGGCTGAAACGCAGCATTTTAAAACAAGTCCCTCTGTGGTTTTTCTGCTGCAGGTGCGTTTGTCAGAGGATGATGGTGTCACGCTCTAAACACACAGAAGCTGTGATTATTTAAACTTTAAAAGCGCAGTCGCGGTCGGTGTGATCAACAGACGGCCTAATCAATCAGGTGCGAGCTGAATGAAGGGCTGTGTCTCTTTAAACTTTTAAAGTGCTGTCGCTGACGGTGTAAGCTGCCAGTGGTAACAATGATAGATCACCAGATCACTTCATTCAGGTCTGATCACACCTGATCACAGTCAACTAGCGCTTTAAAAGTATAGTATGATGATTCCTGACTGAAGGGAAAAAAGTAAAAAAAACAAAACAAAACACACAAAGTGTCGAAAAAAGGAGGATGAATGAGCTTTCACTTTTCCCATCACCGAATAGCCTGCGAATTAAGAGCGCAAAAGGAATGAAAGCGGAACAAACGAAACTGAAGCCAGTGTGTGTCTGCATCCTGCTCTGCATTTCAGGACTCGGCACTGGGACAGAGCTCTGTAGCGCCTGAGTCCTGGAGAAGCCGCAAACAGACGCGCACGATGCGACCCACTGTGGAGATCTGTGTGCACGTCGGTGGATCCACCTGCTCTGGTCACTTGTCCAGAACAACAGAGGGATCATCTCCTTCATCATCAGAATCTTCACTGTCTGGTTCAGACTGATGACATGCTGCACACTCTGTCTTGCTCCAATTAAAAAAAAAAGGTGTGCCGTGGTGATGCTGTATCACTGTATTATGTTCTAAGCCATATATATTGATTTATAACAGAAAACTGTCAAAAGGGGGAATAAATATAACTGTAAAGATGATTGAATATATCAGAGCAGTAAATTGATCAGTCTGTGTGAATGTGCATTGACTCACATGCGGTTATTTCCACCAGCTGCAGCTGATCCACAACGTGAATTCTTCCTTCCAGAACAGCTTTTTATATAATCATCTGAATTATCTACCTGTTGCCACATGTACATAAGGGCTGGATTGTCATTCTTACACTCATATTGTTATATTTAATAAAAAATATTAAGCGCACGCAGGAGCTGTCTCTGAGGGTTGTCTGAGGGTATGTGACTGAAGCTGAGTGATGTTATCTACCTGAAGCCATCTGAGTCTATGTGACTGAAGACGTCTGAGGGTATGTGACTGAAGCTGAGTGATGTTATCTACCTGAAGCCGAGTGATGTTACATGATTGAAACCAACTGACGTGTTTGAAGCTGACTGAGGCTATGTGACTGAGGTCGTCTGAGGTTATTTTATTGAAGCAGACTGACGTGACGTGAGGTTATATGACTGAAGCCATCTGAGGTTATGTGACTAACACTGACGTTATGTAACTAAATTGACTGAGGTTATGTGACTAAAGCCATCTGAGGTTATGTGACTAACACTGACGTTATGTAACTAAAATTGACTGAGGTTATGTGACTGAAGCTGTCTAAGGTTATGTGACTGAAGCCAACTGAGGTGTGAGTGAAGCCATCTGAGGTTGTGTAACTGAAGCTGTCTGAGGATAAGTGACTGAAGTTCTCTGAGTTATGTGAATGAGCTGTCTGAGGTTACATGATTGAAGCCGAGTGACGTGACTGAAGCTGTCTGAGATTATGCGACTGAAGTCATCTAAGGTTATGTGACTGAAGCTGACAGAGGTTATGTGATTGAAGCAGACTGACGTGATTGAAGTGATCTGAGGTTATGTGACTGAAGCCATTTGAGGTTATGTGACTGAAGCTGACAGGTTATGTGATTGAAGTCATCTGAGGTTATGTGATTGAAGCAGACTGACGTTGTGCTTGAAGTCATCTGAGGGTATGTGACTGAAGTTGTCTGAGGTTATGTGATTGAAGCAGACTGACATTGTGCTTGAAATCATCCGAGGTTATGTGATTGAAGTCGTCTGAGGTTATGTGATTGAAGCAGACTGACATTGTGCTTGAAGTCATCTGAGGTTATGTGATTGAAGTCGTCTGAGGTTATGTGATTGAAGCAGACTGACATTGTGCTTGAAGTCATCTGAGGTTATGTGATTGAAGTCGTCTGAGGTTATGCGATTGAAGCAGACTGACATTGTGCTTGAAGTCATCTGAGGTTATGTGATTGAAGTCGTCTGAGGTTATGCGATTGAAGCAGACTGACATTGTGCTTGAAGTCATCTGAGGTTATGTGATTGAAGTCGTCTGAGGTTATGCGATTGAAGCAGACTGACATTGTGCTTGAAGTCATCTGAGGTTATGTGATTGAAGTTGTCTGAGGTTATGTGATTGAAGCAGACTGACATTGTGCTTGAAGTCATCTGAGGTTATGTGACTGAAGTTGTCTGAGGTTATGCGATTGAAGCAGACTGACATTGTGCTTGAAGTCATCTGAGGTTATGCGACAAAGCTGACTGAGGTTATGTGACTGAAGTTGTCTGAGGTCAGGGAAGTTGTTTTTTTTCCCTTAAAATGTTTGTCTCTTTGTGATGTCACAAAGGTCTGATGCAGTCACCTGTTGTAAAGTTAGTCATTTCACTTTCTCCTCGACAAGGGTCAGACAGAAGTCAGACTACCAGAGCAAGAATTTTAGCTGAGGAAGCTTCTGCAATTTGAAGCGAAACGTCCTCGCGTCAAGCAACCCAGTCTAGTCAAAGATTCAAGCTTCTCCACTATGGAAACCACCTGGACAACTGAGAGCCTACACAGAAACATCACTTTCTCCTGTTTTCCTTTGGAGCCGCCACTGCAGATACGACATGAACTGACATATTTAGGGAGACCAAACGACATGTCCTGTTTTTCTTTGTTTTCAGCTTTGACTAAACTCCAAGTATCATTTCAGTGTCCTGGTTTTCAGTCATCAAAATATGGTTATATATGTTGTTTTGGCACAGGGTTTATGTCGGATGTCCTTCCTGAGCCAATTCCACAGTTTCATGGAGAACAGGCAGCCTTGAACCACGAACCAGGGAAGGTCAAAGGTTACTATGGTAAAAGGACCCTGATTTACGAACTCTTAGGTGACTCTGACGTGTAACCGTAAATTATTTTTAATTTTATAAATGTAACCATCAGCTTTTTCCTCGGAGCTTATCTGCGACTATGACGTCATGTTGATAATGTTCAATTTTACCTGACTGGTCTGAACAGCGCGCGCGCACACACGCGCGCCCTTTTTGCGCACACGGACTCGTCGCCCGCCCACCAAAGTTCTGATTCGATGAAGGTTCTGGGTCACGATGTCGTCGCCGAAACAGCCTTTATAAGCAGCGGAGACTCTGTAGGACAGAATCCTCCCGCGGACCGCAGACACAGCAGAACCTCCGCGCGTAAAGTGGTCCGAACATGGAGCGGTGGGTCGGGTTCGCCGTGGTGTGCGTCGGAGCGTCTCTGCTCATCTCCTGCCGTCCTGTCCAAGCTTGGTACAAGCAGTCCACCGGGCCCACGTACTACTCGGTGGGACGAGCCTCCGGGCTGCTGTCCGGGATCAGACGGTCTCCGTCGGTCCGCAGGTCCGAGTCCGAGCCGGAGCCGCTGTTCGAGAGCGGAGACCGGACCGGGAACAACGTGCTGCCCGACAGCCAGCGGCAGATCTCTATCCTGAAGAGCATGGTGAGTACCACGGAACCGACCCGGGTCCGTTCGCGAGCACACACCGAGCGCGTGCGCGTGTCCAGAGAGAAAAGTTTAGAATTCTGCTGAAGGAACCTTTAAATTCTGGTTCGGTTCTGTCTGCAGGCCATCTGCGTAAGGACAATCTCCCCGAACCTGAAGAGCTGCGAGCTGCTTGCGGGACGGAACCGGAACTTTCCAGTGCAAAGCGGGACGTCTTCCTCACTCTGGACTCTCTGGACTGTCTGTCCGCGTGAATCCGGACCGGACCGACGAGCCCGCCTCAGGAGGCCCAGAGTTCGGAGGAAAACGGAACTCATGAACTTTAAATGTTCGTTTTTTAAAACATTGTTCTGTTTCACTTTGATATAAAAAGTGCTAAAAAGTTTAAACCTTTTTCATCCATTTTTTTCCAGATGACGTCACTGTTTCCATGTTCCTGTATGTTCAAATTTCTGTATTTTATCTATTAAAATGAACTGACATCGTGTTTGTCTTCAAACCAGGAATATCTTCAAAATGTCATTTTATTTTAATTCAAAAATTGTGGAAGAGGCCTCAGAGGAGGGCTGGCTGCCGTCCTCACACTGTCTTTGTGACGTCATAAAACCAGCATGTCAAAAAAATAAAGGAAAACCTCCACCAAACATTAAGCCAGGATCATCTCTGCACCCAGTCTCAGTGTGTTCTCACACTCACAGTCCCAGCAGGCTCGGCGTGAAGCCGGATTCACCCTGCCTGGTTCTCCTCGTCTCCCCGGGTCTCTGCGTCCTGGATCCCTTTCCGTCAGGGTACATGCACTCGCCTGTGTGGCTCCTGCCGGAGCGGTCCATATCAGATGGTGAGGTTCTTGGGTCTTAGCCCAACACACCAGTCACAGTAGTGATCTGATACTCAGCTGTGATTTGGGTCTGTGTGTGTGTGTGTGTTGGTGGTCGTCACAGTTCAGTTCTGGATGTTTCTGAGGGGTTCAAGGCTCTGGTGTCCTGGAGTAGGTGTATGGAGCCCGACTAATTAGACAACAGACTCCTCCTGTCACTGCGTGTTTGTCCTGGTGTGTTGGATCGTTGGCGTTCCGCCTCTTTGGTGTTTCACAGATTACATCACCTCACCGTTATCACCGTCACCACTCTTCTTTTTGTCTGTGTTTTGGTGCTCAGCCCTTCTGCACAGAAACTGTCTGTTAGCTTTAAATAAAACATTTTAGGCTGTTCAAGAAGGGCAGGTGAAGGTCACATGTACTATATGTTATCAGTCTTATCTACAGGTGCTGCTCATATAACATGAAAAACTTGACTTATTTCAGTAATTCCATTCAAAAAGTTAATCTTGTATATTATATTCATTCATTACACACAGACTGATTTATTTCTTTTAATTTTGATGATTATAACTGACAACTATTGAAAATCCTAAATTCAGTATCTCAGAAAATGAGAATATTACTTAAGACCAATAGAAAAAAGGATTTTTATAAATGTCGGCCACCTGAACAGTATGATCATGTCCAGCACTCAATATGTAGTCAGGGCTCCTTTTGCCTGAATTCCTGCAGCACTGCGGCATGGCACGGAGTCGATCAGTCTGTGGCACTGCTCAGGTGGTACAAGAGCCCAGGCTGCTCTGATGGTGGCCTTCAGCTCTTCTGCATTGTTGGGTCTGGCATGTGGCATCTTCCTCTTCACAATACCCCATAGATTTTCTACGGGGTTAAAAGTCAGGTGAGTTTGCTGGCCAATTAAGTACAGGAATACCATGGTCCTTAAACCAGGTACTGGTATCTTTGGCACTGTGTGCAGGTGCCAAGTCCTGTAGGAAAATGAAATCTGCATCTCCACAAAGTTGGTCAGCAGCATGAAGCATGAAGTGCTCTACAACTTCCTGGTAGACGGCCACATTGACCTTGGACCTCAGAAAACACAGTGGACCGACACCAGCAGATGACACGGCACCCAAACCATCACTGACTGTGGAAACTTTACACTGGACCTCAAGCAACGTGGATTCTGTGCCTCTTCTCTCTTCCTCCAGACTCTGGGACCTTGAGTTCCAAAGGAAATGATCAGAGAACATAACTTTGGAGCACTCAGCAGCAGTCCAGAGTCCTTTATGTCTTTAGTCCAGACAAGACGTCCAGTCAGCAGTCTGCCCCATGACTGTGTAGCCCACAGAACCAGACTGAGAGACCAGTTAAAGACCTTTGCAGGTGTTTGGAGTTAATCAGCTGATTAGAGTCTGACACCAGGTGTCTTCAATATTCAACCTTTTCACAAGATTCTCATTTTCTGAGATACTGAATTTGGGGTTTTCATTAGTTGTCAGTTATAATTATCCAAAAAAAAAAAAAAAATCAAATAGAAATAAATCCTCAACGTCTTCCACACAGAGTGGAGCCAAGCATGTCACACTCCGTCTCTCTCAGGCGTCAAGAGCAGAGTCTGCTGGGTAGGTTCCATTAGGGCACGCAGGGTCCCCCAGCCCTGATTTCCTTGTCAAAAAAAAATGTGTCAGTAGTGTTGAGAGACCAGCTGATCAATTCCATAGTTAATCCAAATCTTTGAAGAATTCACAGTCTGGTGAAGCTGGGACTTTGAAGGTTAGAGCAGAGATAGAGATCAGAAAAAGGAGGAGAGGGGAGGAATGTGACCGTCTTTGCCAGAGTCCCAAGCAACAAAACAAAAACAAATATATGTTTTAGTTTTAAAGTAATGCACTAATTTTGAAGGTTTTAGTGTGGCCATGCCGTGTCCAGGTGCATTATGGGTATTCACGACAGAAGAAATGCATTTGAGACGCTCTGATCAGGCTCCACACGGACAACAGCATTAAACTCTTTGTATATTGTGCCTAAAACTCTTGTGAATATATTCTCTGGGTTTATAGATGTTGTTATTGTGTTTGTTTATGTAAAAATGCCAGAAGAAGCCCAGGTTGCTTTTCCAAAAGCCGGAATTGTGATTCAGGCCGTTTGATATAACTGGTGTCAAAATGCATAGAACACTGCCAACTACTGGCGACCGGTTATATCACAGTGTTGTCGACCGCAGGATTTTAGAATTATTTGTAGGTTTCCAAAACCTGAGAGACCCCACATGTGGAGAAAAAAAAAAATCATACGAGGTCTGTCCATAAAGTATCGTACCTTTTTATTTTTTTAAACTATATGGATTTGATTTATGTGTTTTCACGTCAGACATGCTTGAACCCTCGTGCGCATGAGTGAGTTTTTCCACGCCTGTCGGTGACGTCATTCACCTGTGAGCACGTCTTGTGGAAGGAGTGGTCCCGCCCCGTCGTCAGATTTTCATTGTCTGGAAATGGTGGAATGATTTGGGGGTTTTTTCCATCAGAATTTTTTCAGAAGCTGTTAGAGACTGGCACCTGGAAACCATTCGAAAAATTTATCTGGCTTTCGGTGAAAATTTTACAGGCTTCACAGAGAATAAGGACTATTACTACAGCTTTAAGGACGGCCCACAATGGTGCTCGGCACGCCGCGCTCTGAGCCGCGAAGACAGGCACGAACCACCGGATTATTTCTAAACGGATCGCTGTGTGGAGCCGGGACCATCGTGTGCACTTTCTCTGGTTATCACAAGAGCTGGACATCAACCATTTTCTGGCAGATTTCACTTTTAACAAGAGATTTTGTCGTGGAAAGCCGTGCTGAGGCTTCGTGAGTCACGACCGATTCGCTGTTCGAGCGAGACAAAGAACACCTCCGTTTCGGTGTGTTAGGGGACAAGTTGCGACATGTCTATCTCGGCTTTCAATGCTTACCAGTCGAGTGAGTTATAAGAGAAATTGTGGAGAGCTGGACATGTCCCAACTTGTCCTCTGACACGCCGAAACGGAGGTGTTCTTTGTCTCGCTCGAACAGCGAATCAGTCGTGATGCACGAAGCCTCAGCACGGCTTTCCACAACAAAATCTCTTGTTAAAAGTGAAATCTGCCGGAAAATGGTTGATGTCCAGCTCTTGTGATAACCAGAGAAAGTGCACACGACGGTCCCGGCTCCACACAGCCATCCGTTTAGAAATAATCCGGTGGTTCGTGCCGGTCGTCGCGGCTCGGAGCGCGGCACGCCGAGCGCCATTGTGGGCCGTTCTTAAAGCTGTAGTAACAGTCCCTATTCTCTGTGAAGCCCGTAAAATTTTCACCGAAAGCCAGATAAATTTTTCGAATGGTTTCCAGGTGCCAGTCTCTAACAGCTTCTGAAAAAATTCTGATGGAAAAAAACCCCAAATCATTCCGCCATTTCCAGACAATGAAAATCTGACGAAGGGGCTGGACCACTCCTTCCACAAGGCGTGCTCACAGGTGAATGACGTCACCGACAGGCGTGGAAAAACTCACGCATGCGCACGAGGGTTCAAGCATGTCTGATGTGAAAACATCAATCAATCAATCAACATTTATTTATAAAGCACTTTACAGCACCGACTGGTGTCCAAAGTGCTTAACATTAAAAACACAAATTTACAAAAATAAAACACATATAAAATAAAATTTTAAAACAACACATAAAAAAGAACATAAAAAAAACAGAACATGTCACCTCCCCACTAAGTGTGAAAAGCCAGTTTAAATAAATAAGTCTTTAACTTAGATTTAAAAAGTGCTCGGTCAGGAATAGTATGTAACTCAAGAGGTAGCTCGTTCCACAGTCTGGGGCCAGATACCACGAAAGCATGATCACCCCAGCGTTTATATCTTGACCTCGGAACATCTAAGTAAAGCTGACCAGATGCCCGTAATGTCCTACTGTAGGTGCGCAAAGTTAAAATTTCAGACAAGTAGGGAGGTGCAAGGCCATAAATAGCTTTAAAAAGAAACATTAAAATTTTAAAATCAATTCTAAAACGAACTGGAAGCCAGTGGAGTGAGTACAGGACGGGCGTAATATGCTCAGGTCTAAAAGTGTTTGTTAAAAGACGAGCAGCAGCATTCTGCACCAACTGGAGACATGCAAGAGACGACTGATTAATGCCCGAATAAAGTGCATTACAATAATCAAGTCTGGAGCTGATGAAAGCATGAATGGCGTCTCAAGATCACGTCCACTGAGAAAGTGCTTTATTTTAGCCAAAAGGCTAAGTTGGAAAAAACTAGTTTTGACAACAGAATTTATCTGTTGATCGAACCTCAAACAGCTGTCAAATATCACTCCCAAATTCTTGACAGATGGTTTTACATAATTAGCCAAAGCACCAAAATTTGGTGTTACCACATTTGGTATGCCAGAGCTCTCAAACACCATGATCTCCATTTTACCATCATTCAGGTAAAGGAAGTTTTGGGACAGCCACTGCTTTACATCACGAATACAATTAAATAATGATGACAAAGCATCACTCCCATTAGTCCTCACAGGCAAATAGATTGGCAGATCATCTGCATAACAATGAAAGGACAGGTTGTGCTGGGTTATAATTGACCCCAATGGCAGAATGTACAAAGAAAATAGAATAGGCCCAAGGACAGAACCCTGCGGCACACCACAGCACAGAGAAGCAGCTGATGAAGAGAGGTCCCCAATCATGACAGAAAAGCTCCTTTCAGCCAAATATGATCTAAACCACTTAAGTGCAGTACCATGAATGCTAATAAAATGTTCCAACCAGGAAACAAGTACGGTGTGATCCACAGTATCAAAGGCTGCTGTGAGGTCCAACAGAACCAGCACAGCAGGATTCCCTGCATCCACCGACAGAGTAATATCATTATGAACTTTTAAAAGTGCTGACTCAGTGCTGTGTCGTGATCTAAACCCAGACTGGAATTTTTCAAGGATGAGATTGTCTTCTAAAAATGATTGTAACTGTAAAAAGACAACCTTTTCTAAAACCTTAGATAGAAATGGCAGATGAGACACAGGTCTAAAATGAGATAAAACTGATGAGTCCAGGTGAGGTTTTTTAAGAAGAGGTCGAACCACAGCATGTTTAAAAGCAGCTGGAACAGACCCTGATCTAAGACAACCATTGATAAAAGTTAGAAGACCCGCCCCAACAGTATTAAAAACCTCCTTCAGCACCTCAGCTGGAACAACATCAAAAGGACAACTTGTAGATTTTATGTTTGACAACTTCAGTAAGAGATGCAAAAGAAATGGGCTCAAACTGCTCGAGCACAGCAGAATGTGCACGAGGAGCAGACAACTCAACATTACAGTTCTGATCAGTGTTCTGTCTGACTGATGAAACCTTATCAATAAAAAACTGAAGAAACTCCTCACAGGTTGTGGTTGTAGCGTCCAACAAAACAGAGGTGTGTGGATTTACAACTGAGTTTATATTCTGAAATAACACACTGGGACGATGACAACTGCTCGAAATAATATGAGACAGATATTGTGCTTTTGCCTCCTTCACAGCCTTCTGATAGTCAGTTAGACTGTCCCTCAGAAAACCCAGAGACACCTGTAGTTTGTCCTTTTTCCATTTTCTCTCCGCCCGTCTGCAGCGTTGCCTGAGGGCACGGGTCGTGGCATTTAACCAGGAGTCGGATTTTGATTTCCTGGATTTGCAGCACATCGGTGCAACAGAGTCCAAAATGACTGTGCATGTAGAGTGGAAAGAAGAGAGGATGTTATCTGGGAGTAATGGAGAAACCAGTCCATTCATGGCATAAAACTGAGAGTCCATGAAGGCAGCAGCAAAGTCCCCCGCTGTCGAGGAGGTGACCAAACGGCGGCGAGAGACAGGAACAAGTGGCTTACTAGCAGATGGAGGAGCAGTAAATTAAAAAATAACAGGAAAGTGATCTGAAATAGCAGCGTCTGATATGTCCTTAAGTGAAACTGAGAGCCCAAAAGAAATAACCAGGTCCAAGGTGTGTCCAAGATTATGTGTTGGTCCAACTTGTGTTAGACCAAAAGAGTTCAGGAGGCTTTTAGAAGGACAACAGATATGAATATTAAAATCACCACAGACCAAAAATTTATCATATTTTGGGATAAAATCTGCCAGAAACTCAGAAAACTCCTGAATAAAATCCTTATTAAATTTTGGTGGATGATAAACAACAGCACAGAGCACAGGACAGTCGAACTCCATCACAAACAACTGAAGTTCAAAAGTGGAGTAGACATTAGAAGATAAAAATCGGCATTTAAAACTGTCTTTAAAAACCGTGGCCACACCGCCGCCTCGACCTGATGCTCGCGGGGAGCTGAAAAACGAGCAGAAAAGGCGCTATTTTCACCTGGTTTCAACCAGGTCTCCATTAACAGGAGAAAGTCCAGATCACGACTGGAGAAAAAGTCATTCAAAATGAAAGTCTTACTTGTGAGTGACCTTGTGTTGACGAGTGCCAGACGGACTGAGCGCACGTCAGTCTGCTGGGAGACACGACTGAGCGGGCGCATGTTCTCCTGCACGCAGCCACGACTGCAGCTCCTCACAGGACGGCGACGCGGAAGTGGAGACCCGGCACCCCGGACAACCGGCCGGAGCCATCGATAGCAAAAAGTCAGGGAACGCCGCACGTCGTAGCCGTCATATGGTGTGAAGAATCCGGCTATGAATTGTCGTGGAGCATGTTTGCAGGAAACAGCCAGGCACACTCTGAGCCGAACACGGACTCCTCCTCTCTTCCCACGTCCTCTGCGACGCAGACGCCGAGGCAACACGCCAAGCGGCCGGCGTAGAAAGTCCGGTACGGACGCTAAGACAGGCGGCGGGGGCAGCCGCGTCCCTGGCCGTCCGCCCGAGCCAGAAACAGCGAAATTCTCCAGCGAAGCCCGAACGCTGATAAGAGTCTGGCGATCATACACCAGGAGCGGTGACACATTCCATGCAACAAAGTGCAAAAACAATAAAAACGACACTAAAAGAAGTGAGTGCCGACGGCAGCCCACATACAACGGCGCCATCTTGACAAAACATATGAATCAAATCCATATAGTTTAAAAAAAAATAAAAAGGTACGATATTTTATGGACAGACCTCGTAGATCTGACAGGTTTAGTTGTACAGTGTGTGGTGTCAGACACACGGTAAAAACAACACACACAGATTTCACACACAAACATTCCCAGGTCAAACACCGCGCTTTCTGATTGGCTGCATGTCACATTTAGCTCCTCACGTCCTTCTTAACACACCACACATGGCAGGAATATCTGATAAGATTATATTTAGCGTCATCACGATTGTCGGGGCGTCCTTAAGATTGTCGGAAGGGGAAGATCGGGTCCAATATTGGCCTAATTATCTTGCCATGTGAACCAGGCTTGATGTTATGACGCCTCATGGAGTGAATGTTTGATGTGTTATGACACTGCACCGAACATGTTTTCACTATTATTTGATTTCTTTGTGCAACTGACATCGTTATTCAAACATTCAAAAGGCGATTCCTGTCACCACACAACTCCAACCACACACAAGAAAGTTTTTTTTGACAGTTCTTGTTTATTGAAAGAAACCTTGTCTCCCTAACTGGATAGAGTTGTGATGTCATCACGCGTGCACTTAGGCGCTGTCTAGTGGGAGCTTGAAAATTTCTTTTTTTATACAAATGAAAAAATGACATATTTTACAAAATCACATTTATTTGTAAACACCAACATGTTACATTGATTCACTTGTGTTGGTTTTTGCATAGAATGAATTAATCAACCAATCAGTATGAGCGGAGGCTTAGTTTACCCATAATCCCTTTGGCGTGTTAATGTTCAAATCTTCAGAATTAGTGCATTATTTATAATTAACAGATATGTGTTATATATCACTTTGTACATTTTAAGAGTTTACATTAATTTGCTTGCCTCTACTGGTGGTTGGCTCTCACTGCGGTATTGTATCACTTCCTGTTCCGGAGCACAGCGGTGTTTTTCTGTATCTGTTAGCTGTTTAATCTGCGCAGTTAGATTGATCTAGTTATCTAGATTACGATTTGTTTCCCAGTGTAATCTTCACGTGCCTTAACTAAAGCACTCCTTCTACTGAATCACCTCTAAATTATTTACACATTATTCACTTTGCGTGTTTTTAGGAATCCGCTAGCTTAGCGCAGCTACTAGCTCTTAGCCGATTTAGCATGGCGGCTTCTCCTGTCTCTCCTGCACTTTTCTGCTCTGGGTGTGAAATGTTTAGTTATTCCTCGGCCTCCTTTAGCAGTAACGGTACTTGTAATAAGTGTAGCTTATTCGTAGCTTTGGAGGCCAGGCTGGGCGAATTGGAGACTCGGCTCCGCACCGTGGAAAATTCTACAGCTAGCCAGGCCGCTGTAGTCGGTGCGGACCAAGGTAGCTTAGCCGCCGTTAGTTTCCCTCTGGCAGATCCCGAGCAGCCGGGAAAGCAGGCCGACTGGGTGACTGTGAGGAGGAAGCGTAGCCCTAAACAGAAGCCCCGTGTACACCGCCAACCCGTTCACATCTCTAACCGTTTTTCCCCACTCGACGACACACCCGCCGAGGATCAAACTCTGGTTATTGGCGACTCTGTTTTGTGAAATGTGAAGTTAGCGACACCAGCAACCATAGTCAATTGTCTTCCGGGGGCCAGAGCAGGCGACATTGAAGGAAATTTGAAACTGCTGGCTAAGGCTAAGCGTAAATTTGGTAAGATTGTAATTCACGTCGGCAGTAATGACACCCGGTTACGCCAATCGGAGGTCACTAAAATTAACATTAAATTGGTGTGTAACTTTGCAAAAACAATGTCAGACTCTGTAGTTTTCTCTGGGCCCCTCCACAATCGGACCGGGAGTGACATGTTTAGCCGCATGTTCTCCTTGAATTGCTGGCTGTCTGAGTGGTGTCCAAAAAATGAGGTGGGCTTCATAGATAATTGGCAAAGCTTCTGGGGAAAACCTGGTCTTGTTAGGAGAGACGGCATCCATCCCACTTTGGATGGAGCAGCTCTCATTTCTAGAAATCTGGCCAATTTTCTTAAATCCTCCAAACCGTGACTATCCAGGGTTGGGACCAGGAAGCAGAGTTGTAGTCTTACACACCTCTCTGCAGCTTCTCTCCCCCTGCCATCCCCTCATTACCCCATCCCCGTAGAGACGGTGCCTGCTCCCAGACTACCAATAACCAGCAAAAATCTATTTAAGCATAAAAATTCAAAAGAAAAAATAATATAGCACCTTCAACTGCACCACAGACTAAAACAGTTAAATGTGGTCTATTAAACATTAGGTCTCTCTCTTCTAAGTCCCTGTTGGTAAATTATATAATAATTGATCAACATATTGATTTATTCTGCCTTACAGAAACCTGGTTACAGCAGGATGAATATGTTAGTTTAAATGAGTCAACACCCCCGAGTCACACTAACTGTCAGAATGCTCGTAGCACGGGCCGAGGAGGAGGATTAGCAGCAATCTTCCATTCCAGCTTATTAATTAATCAAAAACCCAGACAGAGCTTTAATTCATTTGAAAGCTTGACTCTTAGTCTTGTCCATCCAAATTGGAAGTCCAAAAACCAGTTTTATTTATTATCTATCGTCCACCTGGTCGTTACTGTGAGTTTCTCTGTGAATTTTCAGACCTTTTGTCTGACTTAGTGCTTAGCTCAGATAAGATAATTATAGTGGGCGATTTTAACATCCACACAGATGCTGAGAATGACAGCCTCAACACTGCATTTAATCTATTATTAGACTCTATTGGCTTTGCTCAAAAAGTAAATGAGTCCACCCACCACTTTAATCATATCTTAGATCTTGTTCTGACTTATGGTATGGAAATAGAAGACTTAACAGTATTCCCTGAAAATTCCCTTCTGTCTGATCATTTCTTAATAACATTTACATTTACTCTGATGGACTACCCAGCAGTGGGGAATAAGTTTCATTACACTAGAAGTCTTTCAGAAAGCGCTGTAACTAGGTTTAAGGATATGATTCCTTCTTTATGTTCTCTAATGCCATATACCAACACAGTGCAGAGTAGCTACCTAAACTCTGTAAGTGAGATAGAGTATCTCGTCAATAGTTTTACATCCTCATTGAAGACAACTTTGGATGCTGTAGCTCCTCTGAAAAAGAGAGCTTTAAATCAGAAGTGCCTGACTCCGTGGTATAACTCACAAACTCGTAGCTTAAAGCAGATAACCCGTAAGTTGGAGAGGAAATGGCGTATCACTAATTTAGAAGATCTTCACTTAGCCTGGAAAAAGAGTCTGTTGCTCTATAAAAAAAGCCCTCCGTAAAGCTAGGACATCTTTCTACTCATCACTAATTGAAGAAAATAAGAACAACCCCAGGTTTCTTTTCAGCACTGTAGCCAGGCTGACAAAGAGTCAGAGCTCTATTGAGCTGAGTATTCCATTAACTTTAACTAGTAATGACTTCATGACTTTCTTTGCTAACAAAATTTTAACTATTAGAGAAAAAATTACTCATAACCATCCCAAAGACGTATCGTTATCTTTGGCTGCTTTCAGTGATGCCGGTATTTGGTTAGACTCTTTCTCTCCGATTGTTCTGTCTGAGTTATTTTCATTAGTTACTTCATCCAAACCATCAACATGTTTATTAGACCCCATTCCTACCAGGCTGCTCAAGGAAGCCCTACCATTATTTAATGCTTCGATCTTAAATATGATCAATCTATCTTTGTTAGTTGACTATGTACCACAGGCTTTTAAGGTGGCAGTAATTAAACCATTACTTAAAAAGCCATCACTTGACCCAGCTATCTTAGCTAATTATAGGCCAATCTCCAACCTTCCTTTTCTCTCAAAAATTCTTGAAAGGGTAGTTGTAAAACAGCTAACTGATCATCTGCAGAGGAATGGTCTATTTGAAGAGTTTCAGTCAGGTTTTAGAATTCATCATAGTACAGAAACAGCATTAGTGAAGGTTACAAATGATCTTCTTATGGCCTCGGACAGTGGACTCATCTCTGTGCTTGTTCTGTTGGACCTCAGTGCTGCTTTTGATACTGTTGACCATAAAATTTTATTAGAGATTAGAGCATGCCATAGGTATTAAAGGCACTGCGCTGCGGTGGTTTGAATCATATTTGTCTAATAGATTACAATTTGTTCATGTAAATGGGGAATCTTCTTCACAGACTAAAGTTAATTATGGAGTTCCACAAGGTTCTGTGCTAGGACCAATTTTATTCACTTTATACATGCTTCCCTTAGGCAGTATTATTAGACGGTATTGCTTAAATTTTCATTGTTACGCAGATGATACCCAGCTTTATCTATCCATGAAGCCAGAGGACACACACCAATTAGCTAAACTGCAGGATTGTCTTACAGACATAAAGACATGGATGACCTCTAATTTCCTGCTTTTAAACTCAGATAAAACTGAAGTTATTGTACTTGGCCCCACAAATCTTAGAAACATGGTGTCTAACCAGATCCTTACTCTGGATGGCATTACCCTGACCTCTAGTAATACTGTGAGAAATCTTGGAGTCATTTTTGATCAGGATATGTCATTCAAAGCGCATATTAAACAAATATGTAGGACTGCTTTTTTGCATTTACGCAATATCTCTAAAATCAGAAAGGTCTTGTCTCAGAGTGATGCTGAAAAACTAATTCATGCATTTATTTCCTCTAGGCTGGACTATTGTAATTCATTATTATCAGGTTGTCCTAAAAGTTCCCTGAAAAGCCTTCAGTTAATTCAAAATGCTGCAGCTAGAGTACTGACGGGGACTAGAAGGAGAGAGCATATCTCACCCATATTGGCCTCTCTTCATTGGCTTCCTGTTAATTCTAGAATATAATTTAAAATTCTTCTTCTTACTTATAAGGTTTTGAATAATCAGGTCCCATCTTATCTTAGGGACCTCGTAGTACCATATCACCCCAATAGAGCGCTTCACTCTCAGACTGCAGGCTTACTTGTAGTTCCTAGGGTTTGTAAGAGTAGAATGGGAGGCAGAGCCTTCAGCTTTCAGGCTCCTCTCCTGTGGAACCAGCTCCCAATTCAGATCAGGGAGACAGACTGTTGTGTGGGCCGCTGAAGAGGAGGTACTGCTGGCCCACCACCACCAGAGGGCGCCCTGCCTGGAGTGCGGGCTCCAGGCACCAGAGGGCGCTGCCGCCGACGAAGGCTGTCAGGCTGACAGCTGTCACCCATTACTAGACACAGCTGACTGCACTCAGGACGGAGTATATCAGCAGGACAGCGTCTCCACCTCAGTGCCGAGATATCGCCTTGAGATTAAGGTAACCTACTCTGCTAGTATATATTTTGAGGACTCTGATAAACCTTGCTAAACTATTTCAGGACAGCTGATTACAGAAAGCACCTTGCTTGGATAAGTACTCACCTTCCTGCTTCATTATTTCAAGAGGTGGAGGCGGCTTCTCCCCTCTCCGTCTACTGGGTGCTGTCGCACCCATACCTGTGTGTTTGTGCTCTTTCCCGCCAGCAGTACCGGATCCGACGAGCGAAGGCAGTGGCCACCTGGGAATTCGGGACTTGGCGGTTCCAGTACTCCTGGTTTTCGGTGGCAGAGGAAATCTGGGTGGTTCCGGTTCGACGGGGACGGACGTCTCCTACCTTCGAGCCTGCCCACACAACACCAGCAGATTTCGACTTACAAAGTATTAATTGTTGTATTGGTTGTGCCCTGTTCACAACAGTAAAACTTGTTATTCACCTTTCTCTATTGTCCGTTCATTGCGCCCCCTGTTGTGGGTCCGTGTACCTACACTTTCACAACAGGATATCTCGGCCAGCGTCATGGATCCCGAGGGGCGTCAACCGGCTGTTGAACGGCCAATGGAAGAACAGGGCGCAGCGGCGGCTTCGGGAGGGGTAATCGGTGAGTTGCAGCGGATCCTCACCGCTTTCACCACTCGGATCGATTTTATGACCGAGCAGCACGTTCTCCTAAACCGCAGGGTGGAGGCTCTCGCCGCACAAATGGAAGCGCGCCCTCCGGGCGCCGCTGCGGCTCTCCCTCCCGAGGACCCTGCGTGTGAGAATGACGTTCCACTGGTTGTTCAACGGCCCCTTCCTCCGTCCCCTGAAGCATACATAAGCCCTCCAGAACCGTACGACGGCTGTGTGGAGACGTGCGCGGACTTCCTTATGCAATGTTCGCTCGTCTTCGCTCAGCGTCCCGTGATGTACGCAGCTGATGCTAGCAGGGTAGCTTATGTGATAAATCTGCTTCGCGGGGAGGCACGCGCTTGGGCTACAGCGCTCTGGGAACAGAGCTCACGGCTCCTTCAGTCATACGACGGGTTTGTACGGGAGCTCAGAACGGTGTTCGATCATCCCAACAGAGGAGAGTCCGCTTCAACCGCATTACTGTCCATACGACAGGGACGTCGGAGCGCAGCTGCCTATGCAGTCGCCTTCCGCATCGCGGCAGCGAGATCCGGCTGGAATAGCACTGCCCTCCGCGCTGCCTTTGTAAATGGATTGTCTCTGGTCCTAAAAGAGCACCTGGTGGCTAAAGACGAACCGCGGGATTTAGACGGGCTCATTGATCTGGTCATACGGCTTGACAACCGGTTAGAGGAACGTCGCCGGGAGCGAGGCGAAGGGCGTGGCCAGGCACGGGTCGTCCCTCTCCCTTCCGGGTCCAATCGAGTTCCGCCGTCCCCACGCTCCTCTGTTCCGGCGCTCCGTGCGCTTACGGCTCCCCCTGCTGACGAAGCTATGGACACGAGCAGGGCAACATTTAGGGCACCTGAAGCACAAAGGAGGCGGGCCCACGGAGCTTGTTATGTTTGTGGCTCGAGTGAGCATATGGCAAACGATTGCCCCGAGCGGTTAAACTCCAACGCCCGCCCCTAGAGACTGGGCCAGGGGTGGGCCAAAACATGCACGTGGGACACACCCACATTGCTACACGACTCCCAGTCACGATCCTATATGAGGATTCAACCCTGAAAGCCCCAGCACTGGTGGACACGGGCTCTGAGGGGAATCTGCTTGACAGCAGATGGGCCAGGGAGATAGGGCTCCCTCTGGTGGCTCTTACCTCGCCTGTGCAGGTTCGGGCACTAGATGGCTCCCTACTCCCACCAATCACGCACAAGACACCTCCAGTAACTCTGGTGGTGTCAGGCAACCACCGGGAGGTGATCGAGTTCTTCGTGACTCAGGCCACCTCCCGTGTGGTTTTGGGTTTTCCCTGGATGCTAAAGCACAATCCCCGGATTGATTGGCCGTCCGGGGTAGTGGTACAGTGGAGCGAAACCTGCCATCGGGAGTGTCTCGGTTCCTCGGTTCCTCCTGGCTCCCAAGCTAAGGAGGAGGTCCGAGTCCCGCCCAATCTGAAGGCGGTGCCAGCGGAGTACCATGACCTCGCTGACGTGTTCAGCAAGGATCTGGCCCTCACGCTACCTCCCCACCGCCCGTATGATTGTGCCATTGATTTGGTTCCAGGCAGTGAGTTTCCGTCCAGTAGGCTGTACAACCTCTCACGGCCGGAACGCGAATCCATGGAGACCTACATCCGGGACTCTTTAGCTGCCGGGTTGATCCGGAATTCCACCTCACCGATGGGCGCAGGTTTCTTTTTTGTGGGTAAAAAGGATGGCGGACTTCGTCCATGCATTGATTATAGGGGGTTGAACGAGATCACGGTTCGCAATCGATACCCGTTGCCCTTGTTGGATTCGGTGTTCACCCCCCTGCATGGAGCCAAAATGTTCACCAAGCTGGATCTTAGGAATGCGTATCATTTGGTTCGGATTCGGAAGGGAGACGAATGGAAGACGGCATTCAACACCCCCTTAGGTCATTTTGAGTACCTGGTCATGCCGTTCGGTCTCACTAATGCTCCCGCGACCTTCCAAGCGTTGGTAAACGATGTCTTGCGGGACTTCCTGCACCGGTTTGTCTTCGTATATCTAGACGATATACTCATCTTTTCCCCGGATCCTGAGACTCATGTCCGGCATGTCCGTCAGGTCCTGCAGCGGTTGTTGGAGAACCGTCTGTTTGTGAAGGGCGAGAAGTGTGAGTTCCACCGCACTTCTTTGTCCTTCCTGGGGTTTATCATCTCCTCTGACTCCGTCGCCCCGGATCCGGCCAAGGTTGCGGCGGTGAGAGATTGGCCCCAACCCACTAGCCGTAGGAAGCTGCAACAGTTCCTCGGCTTCGCTAATTTCTACAGGAGGTTCATCAAGGGCTACAGTCAGGTAGTTAGCCCCCTGACAGCCCTGACCTCTCCAAAAGTTCCCTTCACCTGGTCGGACCGGTGCGAGGCCGCGTTCAAGGAGTTGAAACGGCGCTTCTCGTCTGCACCAGTTCTGGTGCAGCCCGATCCTAGCCGCCAGTTAGTGGTTGAAGTGGATGCCTCGGACTCAGGGATAGGAGCGGTGCTCTCCCAGAGCGGGAAGACCGATAAGGTCCTTCACCCGTGTGCCTATTTTTCTCGCAGGTTGACCCCCGCTGAACGGAATTATGACGTCGGCAATCGGGAACTCCTTGCTGTGAAAGAGGCCCTCGAAGAGTGGAGACATCTGTTGGAGGGAACAGCCGTGCCATTCACGGTTTTCACTGACCATCGGAACCTGGAGTACATCAGGACCGCTAAGCGTCTGAACCCCAGGCAAGCCCGCTGGTCATTGTTCTTTGGCCGTTTTGACTTCCGGATTACCTACCGCCCCGGGACCAAGAACCAGCGATCGGATGCATTGTCCCGGGTGCACGAAGAGGAGGTCAGAACGGAACCGTCGGATCCCCCGGATCCCATCATCCCGGAGTCCGCTATCGTGGCCGCCCTCACCTGGGACGTGGAGAAGACCGTCCGGGAGGCCCTGACCCGTGTCCCGGACCCCGGAAACGGACCAAAGAACAAACTATACGTCCCACCAGAGGCCAGGGCCGCAGTCCTAGACTTCTGTCACGGTTCTAAGCTCTCCTGTCACCCAGGGGTGCGAAGGACCGTGGCAGTCGTCCGGCAACGCTTCTGGTGGGCATCCCTGGAGACCGACGTCCGGGACTACGTCCAGGCTTGTACCACCTGTGCCAGGGGCAAGGCCAATCATCAGAAGACCTCAGGGCAGCTACAGCCACTGCCCGTGCCTCATCGCCCCTGGTCCCACATCGGCCTGGACTTCGTCACGGGTCTCCCGCCGTCCCAGGGAAAAACCGTCGTCTTCACGATAGTGGACCGTTTCTCCAAGGCGGCCCACTTCGTGGCCCTCCCGAAGCTCCCTACGGCCCAGGAGACAGCGGACCTCCTGGTCCACCACGTCGTCCGTCTGCATGGCATACCATCAGACATCGTCTCCGATCGCGGTCCCCAGTTCACCTCACATGTCTGGAGGAGCTTCTGCCGGGAACTGGGGGCCTCGGTCAGCCTTTCGTCCGGGTACCACCCCCAGACCAACGGGCAAGCAGAGCGGGCCAACCAAGAACTGGAGCAGACACTACGCTGTGTGACAGCCGCGCACCCGACGGCCTGGAGTACCCACCTGGCCTGGATCGAGTACGCCCACAACAGCCAAGTGTCATCAGCCACCGGCCTCTCCCCGTTTGAGGTGTGCTTGGGGTATCAGCCCCCCTTGTTTCCGGTGGTCGAGGGAGAGGTCGGTGTGCCCTCGGTCCAGGCCCACCTACGGAAGTGCCGTCGGGTGTGGCGTGCTGCCCGCTCTGCTTTGTTGAAGGCCCGGACGAGGGCGAAGAAACATGCAGACCGGCGGCGGGCCCCGGCCCCCACGTACCGTCCTGGGCAGGCAGTGTGGTTGTCCACCAAGGACATTCCCCTTCAAGTGGACTCCCCCAAGCTCCAAGAACGGTACATCGGTCCCTTCAAGGTTGTCAAAGTCATCAATCCCGCCGCAGTGAGGCTTCAGCTTCCGGCCTCACTGCGGATCCACCCAGTATTCCACGTCTCCCGGATAAAGCCCCATCACACCTCACCCCTCTGCACCCCGGGTCCGGCACCACCTCCTGCCCGGATCATCGACGGGGAACCGGCTTGGACCGTGCGCCGGCTCCTTGATGTCCGTCGAATGGGCCGGGGTTTTCAGTACCTGGTGGACTGGGAGGGGTACGGCCCCGAGGAGCGCTCCTGGGTGAAGAAGGGCTTCATCCTGGACCCGGCCCTCCTGGCCGACTTCTACCGACGCCATCCGGACAAGCCCGGCCGTGCGCCAGGAGGCGCCCGTTGAGGGGGGGGTCCTGTTGTGTGGGCCGCTGAAGAGGAGGTACTGCTGGCCCACCACCACCAGAGGGCGCCCTGCCTGGAGTGCGGGCTCCAGGCACCAGAGGGCGCTGCCGCCGACGAAGGCTGTCAGGCTGACAGCTGTCACCCATTACTAGACACAGCTGACTGCACTCAGGACGGAGTATATCAGCAGGACAGCGTCTCCACCTCAGTGCCGAGATATCGCCTTGAGATTAAGGTAACCTACTCTGCTAGTATATATTTTGAGGACTCTGATAAACCTTGCTAAACTATTTCAGGACAGCTGATTACAGAAAGCACCTTGCTTGGATAAGTACTCACCTTCCTGCTTCATTATTTCAAGAGGTGGAGGCGGCTTCTCCCCTCTCCGTCTACTGGGTGCTGTCGCACCCATACCTGTGTGTTTGTGCTCTTTCCCGCCAGCAGTACCGGATCCGACGAGCGAAGGCAGTGGCCACCTGGGAATTCGGGACTTGGCGGTTCCAGTACTCCTGGTTTTCGGTGGCAGAGGAAATCTGGGTGGTTCCGGTTCGACGGGGACGGACGTCTCCTACCTTCGAGCCTGCCCACACAACACCAGCAGATTTCGACTTACAAAGTATTAATTGTTGTATTGGTTGTGCCCTGTTCACAACAGTAAAACTTGTTATTCACCTTTCTCTATTGTCCGTTCATTGCGCCCCCTGTTGTGGGTCCGTGTACCTACACTTTCACAACACAGACACCCTCTCTACTTTTAAGATTAGGCTTAAAACTTTCCTTTTTGCTAAAGCTTATAGTTAGGGCTGGATCAGGTGACCCTGAACCATCCCTTAGTTATGCTGCTATAGACGTAGACTGCTGGGGGGTTCCCATGATGCACTGTTTCTTTCTCTTTTTGCTCTGTATGCACCACTCTGCATTTAATCATTAGTGATTGATCTCTGCTCCCCTCCACAGCATGTCTTTTTCCTGGTTCTCTCCCTCAGCCCCAACCAGTCCCAGCAGAAGACTGCCCCTCCCTGAGCCTGGTTCTGCTGGAGGTTTCTTCCTGTTAAAAGGGAGTTTTTCCTTCCCACTGTAGCCAGGTTTTGACCGTTGGGGTTTTACATAATTATTGTATGGCCTTGCCTTACAATATAAAGCGCCTTGGGGCAACTGTGTGTTGTGATTTGGCGCTATATAAAATAATTGATTGATTGATTGATTAATGTAGTTATTCTATCCTGAATAATTTAATTTTTAAAGCAAAACCATAATTCAAACCTGCTTTCCATTTCAAGACCTCTGCCTCATTGCAGGACCACCGTATCCTGTCAGGGTAAATGACACTTTCCTACAGCAGGGGGCAGAGTGCACAAAGACAGAAGCACTGCTCATTGGCTGTTTGGGTTTGTGATCGCCTCTGATTCTATTAGAAGCTTTGGTGATTTTTAAACTCAAAATCAGCTTCTTAGTAGCTGAGAGCATAGCTTCTGATATAACGGTTTAGCATTAAAAAAGATAACTTTTAAGTTAGCTGATTACCAGTTATCGAAACTAACTTTTTGGTTAGCTGTGCCCACCACTGTGTGTGTGTGTGTGTGTGTGTGTGTGTGTGTGTGTGTGTGTGTGTGTGTGTGTGTGTGTGTATATATATACATATATATATATATATATATATATATATATATATATATATATATATATATATACACACTCAACAAAAATATTAGACACCATGATTAGTGCACAGGTGTGCACTAATCATGGTGTCTAATCAGCATCTTGATATGGCACACCTGTGAGGTGGGATGGATTATTTCAGCAAAGGAGAAGTGCTCACTATCACAGATTTAGTCTGGTTTGTGAACAATATTTGAGGGAAATGGTGATATTGTGTATGTGGAAAAAGTTTTAGATCTTTGAGTTCATCTCATACAAAATGGGAGCAAAACCAAAAGTGTTGCGTTTATATATATATATATATATATATATATATATATATATATATATATATATATATATATATATATATATATATATATATATAAGCGGTTCTGTCAGTTGTAGTATATACCATCACTGTATGTATGTAGACAGGTGGAGAGAAAAATAACCTGCATGTCTTTGGATGTGGGAGGAAGCTGAAGCACCCAGAGGAAACCCACACAAACACGGGGAGAACATGCAAACTCCACACAAAAAGGACACAGGTGGGCATTGAAGCCATGACCTTCTAGCTGTGACACAACAGTATTAACCACTAAGCCACTGTGCCGCCCCACAAGCAAAAAACTGAAATGATGATGTCATAACTCTGGGATGAGGCACTTTTCCTAAAGAGACTTTTTGTTCCACTCAGTCAGATCCTGTGGATGGCGATGACACTGGCACGTTTATGGCACATGAGGCACCGACTCCTTTCTGTTTATGAGCCCAATGTTAGTAATCAAACTGTAGTTATGGGATTTGGACAATGTCTTCATTTTCATGAAAAAAATATTACTGGCTGTTGTGAGGAGACACAACGAGCTGCTTTAAGGTCGATCTTTGAGTCATTAAGGGGAAGTGATGCAAGCCGAGTGACGGCTGAGCAAAAACCACGACGGAATGCACAAGTAAACACCGGTCACAGGAAGTGATGGCGAAAGGCTAAACAGCCACACCCACACATGCACACGCCAATACAAAGCCTTTAAACAAATAATGTCAGTGTTCAGTCTGATTCAAACTCTTTGTGACATCACTGAGCACGACCCCGCTGCCAAACGCTGCTTTGCTGCAAGTGCTGAAAACCTTTCAAGATATGTGATAGTAGGTTTCAGAATACAGACACCAACTCATGAAACTGACAGTGTTTAGGTTTGTTAATCAAAGGCCCATAACTCTGGTAAAATGAGCCAATCTAGTGCAATATTACAAAATGTGTAATACCACCAACCAGAACAAGGACTTGTACCAAGGTCCCCAAAAATTCCCCTAAAAATGTTAGAGGAGTTGATTTTAGAACACATACCCTTTTTGGGACACAGAAACAGATGGACAGATGGACAGAAACCACAGTGACAAAATGCCCCTTCAGGCCTTCAGCCAGCAGGGAACAAAAACCCGACAACCTCAGACCATCGCAAAGTGAACGTAAAAACAAAACCCCGCCTGTTTATAAAAACACTTCATGGTTAAAGTCTGATGACATTCTTAAACTTCAGCCATTGGTCCAGTCCAGTCCGGTTCGGTCTGGTCAGGTGGCTGGGTGGGTGGGTCGGGAAACTTGCACTGTTGCCTCAATTTATTAAATTTCAATTTATTCCATTTTTATCTTGCCAAATCACAACAACGTCGCCTCAAGGCGCCTCACATAAAAACAGCTCAAAAACAATGTAAAATAAAATTAAACAACAAAACACAATTAAAAGTTCACAATAAAGCACAATAAAGAGTAAAAGAACTTAAAAGAATTTTAAAAAAGGATGCTAACCTTAAGACCGGGTCAAAAAAAGTGTCTTTAGTCTTTTTTTAAAAAATCTCCACAGAATCTGAAAGTCTCACTGAGGCCGGGACAGCGTTCCACAAAACAGGAGCACGGCACGAAAAGGCTCTCTGTCCCACACACCTTTTCCTCACCCTTGGGACACAAAGCAGTCCACTTCCCATGAACGCAAAGCCTGGGCCGGTACATATGCAGCGACACATCACATGTTGTGGTGCGTCGCTGCACCCACGACACCACAGAGCCGCTCAGAGTCCAGGAGAGCGGCCGCACAGACAGACGTGGACTTGCATTTTAAAAAAAACATAAACTAGTTTAAAAGCCATTTTAAAATGTAACAAAGCCAAGGAGGTGTCAATTTTGATGTTTGAACCAAATATCCAGGCCAATTAAAGTCTGGGAAAAAAGGAAGGAAATGCTTTGCTTCAACAGGAAACACGTGTAGCGTTTTAGCGTTTGGTCTGTTCTCAGCGCCTCTAAAGCAGTGACACCGCCTCCAGGTTCTCTTTGATTATTGTGTTCATCACAACCTGAAACACAATCTGGATGTTGGACGGGTCCGTCGCCATGGTGAAGTGGTGGTAGATGTGTTTGGTGGGCGTGGCATTGAGTGAAATGAAGGTGGCGGCTGCTGAGTCCACGTCCCAGTCGGCGCCTGTCAGAGAAAACACAGAATCTCAGTCCAAGCTTCAGATCCTTCAGGTCAAAGGTCAGCACTACAGGATGACCTCCAGCCAAACTGCTTGACCTTTAAGTCGAGCTCACTGAGACTTGAGGTGGGAAAAACCTGCTTTAGAGAAATCGCCTGATCTGCCCATTTTTAGCCAAATTCTCAGGCATTTGTTTGAATCTTATTGGTCTGCACGAACACTGCTTTTATATGACATCACAAAGGATCTGGTTGAGTTAAGGTTTAAACTGCTGTGAAGGTCATGCAGGTCAACAGTATTGTATTATTTTCTGCTCTGTGAAATATTCTTAATGATTTTTGTTTTAAACAATGCAGCAGGTGCAGGTCAACAGTTTCTCACCTGTAAAGCACGGCAGGTACAAACGCACGTGTCATCTAGAATGTAAAATCTTTTCTTGAAAGAGGTCGAGTTTGTTCATGAATAAAATCTAAAACAACAACAAAAAAGTCCTACCTAAGGTGATACTTTGATCATCCCGACTCCTGAGCTGTGCTGTCTTTCTGGTTTTCCTCAGCGTTCCTGCCTCCGTCAGCTCCATGTATGGCCACCTGGTGCAGGTTTCATAAAGCAGTCTCATCTTTTAGTCTACGAAGCTTACTTAGTTGACTAAGGTTAGTTGCCCAACATTATCCATCTAATCTCTGTTTCACATTGATGGCTAAACTTGCATATTAGTCATCTCCAATGGATTATTCCAGTCCTGGAACACCCACTCCTGCTGCAAATCTCTCCTTCCGTCCTCCATCAAGTGGTGACACTAAAATAAGGCGAGCCTCCTGTGTACCAGACTAAAAAATTTTGTCGGGTAACTCAAAACTTTAGCCAACTAAGTGCTTTGTGCCAAGACGAACATCAAAAGATGAGTTAACTAAGTAAGTTTAGTCCACAAACCAGAGTAGACCATTTTATGAAACCAGGCCCAGGTCCCAGTCCACCTCTGTGATTCTGGTCCAGTCGATGTCTCCTGCCTCCAGTGTCTCATTGCACCTTTCTAAATTCTGTCAACAGTTATCTGGTTTTTCACCACAACTCCCAGAAATCCTGGTGACAAATTCACTTCAATTGGTTTGATCAGAACAGACACTGATAGACGATAATGATTCTGCCGACGTCTGAGTCAAACACCAGACATCCTGCTTCAGACACAGACATCCTCCTCCAGTCACAGACATCCTGCTTCAGACACAGACATCCTACTTTAGTCACCGACCTCCTGCTTCAGACACAGACATCCTTCTCCAGTCACAGACATCCTGCTTCAGACACAGACATCCTCCTCCAGTCACAGACATCCTGCTTCAGACACAGACATCCTCCTCCAGTCACAGACATCCTCCTCCAGTCACAGACATCCTGCTTTAGTCACCGACCTCCTACTTCAGTCACAGACATCCTGCTTCAGTCACCGACATCCTGCTTCAGATACAGACATCCTGCTTTAGTCACAGACATCCTGCTTTAGTCACCGACATCCTGCTTCAGACACAGACATCCTGCTTTAGTCACCAACATCCTGCTCCAGTCAAGATATCCTCCTCAAGTCACAGACATCCTGCTTTAGTCACCGACATCCTGCTTCAGACACAGACATCCTCCTCCAGTCACAGACATCCTGCTTCAGACACAGACATCCTCCTCCAGTCACAGACATCCTCCTCCAGTCACAGACATCCTGCTTTAGTCACCGACCTCCTACTTCAGTCACAGACATCCTGCTTCAGTCACCGACATCCTGCTTCAGATACAGACATCCTGCTTTAGTCACAGACATCCTGCTTTAGTCACCGACATCCTGCTTCAGACACAGACATCCTGCTTTAGTCACCAACATCCTGCTCCAGTCAAGATATCCTCCTCAAGTCACAGACATCCTGCTTTAGTCACTGACATCCTGCTCCAGTCAAGATATCCTCCTCCAGTCACAGACATCCTGCTTTAGTCACCAACATCCTGCTCCAGTCAAGATATCCTCCTCAAGTCACAGACATCCTCCTCCAGCCACAGACATCCTGCTTTAGTCACTGACATCCTGCTCCAGTCAAGATATCCTCCTCCAGTCACAGATATCCTCCTCCAGTCACAGACATCCTGCTTCAGACACAGACATTCTCCTCCAGTCACAGACATCCTGCTCCAGTCACAGACATCCTCCTCCAGACACAGACATCCTGCTCCAGTCAAGATATCCTCCTCCAGTCACAGACATCCTCCTCCAGTCACAGACATCCTGCTTTAGTCACCGACCTCCTACTTCAGTCACAGACATCCTGCTTCAGTCACCGACATCCTGCTTCAGATACAGACATCCTGCTTTAGTCACAGACATCCTGCTTTAGTCACCGACATCCTGCTTCAGACACAGACATCCTGCTTTAGTCACCAACATCCTGCTCCAGTCAAGATATCCTCCTCAAGTCACAGACATCCTGCTTTAGTCACCGACATCCTGCTTCAGACACAGACATCCTGCTTTAGTCACCAACATCCTGCTCCAGTCAAGATATCCTCCTCAAGTCACAGACATCCTGCTTTAGTCACTGACATCCTGCTCCAGTCAAGATATCCTCCTCCAGTCACAGACATCCTGCTTTAGTCACCAACATCCTGCTCCAGTCAAGATATCCTCCTCAAGTCACAGACATCCTCCTCCAGCCACAGACATCCTGCTTTAGTCACTGACATCCTGCTCCAGTCAAGATATCCTCCTCCAGTCACAGATATCCTGCTTCAGTCACCGACATCGTTCTCCAGACACAGACATCCTCCTCCAGTCACAGACATCCTGCTTCAGACACAGACATTCTCCTCCAGTCACAGACATCCTGCTCCAGTCACAGACATCCTCCTCCAGACACAGACATCCTGCTCCAGTCAAGATATCCTCCTCCAGTCACAGACATCCTGCTTCAGTCACCAACATCCTGCTTCAGACACAGACATCCTCCTCCAGTCACAGACATCGTGCTTCAGACACAGACATCCTCCTCCAGTCACAGACATCTTGCTTCAGACACAGACAACCCCCTCCAGTCACAGACATCCTGCTTTAGTCACCGACATCCTCCTCCAGTCACAGACATCCTGCTTTAGTCACCGACATCCTGCTCCAGTCACAGACATCCTGCTTTAGTCACCGACATTCTCCTCCAGTCACAGACATCCTCCTCCAGACACAGACATCCTGCTTTAGTCACAGACATCCTCCTCCAGACACAGACATCTTGCTTCAGACACAGACATCCTCCTCCAATCACAGACATCCTGCTTTAGTCACTGACATCCTGCTCCAGTCACACACATCCTCCTCCACTCACAGACAGACCTCCTCCAGACACAGGCATCCTGCTTCAGACACAGACATCCTGCTTTAGTCACTGACATCCTCCTCCAGTCACAGACATCCTCCTCCAGACACAAACCTCCTGCTTCAGACACAGACATCCTGCTTCAGACACAGACATCCTGCTCCAGACACAGACATCTTGCTTTAGTCACTGACATCCTCCTCCAGTCACACACATCCTCCTCCAGTCACACACATCCTCCTCCAGACACAGACATCCTCCTCCAGACACAAACATCCTGCTTCAGACACAGACATCCTCCTCCAGTCACCGACATCCTGCTTCAGACACAGACATTCTCCTCCAGTCACCGACATCCTGCTTCAGACACAGACATCCTCCTCCAGTCACCGACATCCTGCTTCAGACACAGACATCCTCCTCCAGTCACAGACATCCTGCTTCAGACACAGACATCCTGCTTTATTCACAGACATCCTCCTCCAGACACAGACATCCTGCTTCAGACACAGACATCCTCCTCCAGTCACCGACATCCTGCTTCAGACACAGACATCCTCCTCCAGTCACAGACCTCCTGCTTCAGACACAGACATCCTGCTTTATTCACAGACATCCTCCTCCAGTCACAGACATCCTGCTTCAGACACAGACATCCTCCTCCAGTCACAGACATCCTGCTTCAGTCACACACATCCTCCTCCAGTCACACACATCCTCCTCCAGACACACACATCCTCCTCCAGACACAGACATCCTCCTCCAGACACAAACATCCTGCTTCAGACACAGACATTCTCCTCCAGTCACCGACATCCTGCTTCAGACACAGACATCCTCCTCCAGTCACCGACATCCTGCTTCAGACACAGACATCCTCCTCCAGTCACAGACATCCTGCTTCAGACACAGACATCCTGCTTTATTCACAGACATCCTCCTCCAGACACAGACATCCTGCTTCAGACACAGACATCCTCCTCCAGTCACCGACATCCTGCTTCAGACACAGACATCCTCCTCCAGTCACAGACCTCCTGCTTCAGACACAGACATCCTGCTTTATTCACAGACATCCTCCTCCAGTCACAGACATCCTGCTTCAGACACAGACATCCTCCTCCAGTCACAGACATCCTGCTTCAGTCACCGACATCCTGCTTCAGACACAGACATCCTCCTCCAGTCACAGACATCCTGCTTCAGTCACCGACATCCTGCTTCAGACACAGACAACCCCCTCCAGTCACACACATCCTCCTCCAGTCACACACATCCTCCTCCAGACAAAGACATCCTGCTTCAGACACAGACATCCTCCTCCAGTCACAGATATCCTCCTCCAGTCAAACATCCTGCTTTAGTCACCGACATCCTGCCCAAGTCAAGATATCCTCCTCCAGTCACAGACATCCTGCTTCAGTCACCGATATCCTGCTTCAGTCACAGACATCCTCCTCCAGTCACAGACATCCTGCTTCAGTCACCGACATCCTCCTCCAGTCACAGACATCCTGCTTCAGACACAGACATCCTCCTCCAGTCACCGACATCCTGCTTCAGACACAGACATCCTCCTCCAGTCACCGACATCCTGCTTCAGACACAGACATCCTCCTCCAGTCACCGACATCCTGCTTCAGACACAGACATCCTCCTCCAGTCACCGACATCCTCCTCCAGTCACAGACATCCTGCTTCAGTCACCGACATCCTGCTTCAGTCACAGACATCCTCCTCCAGTCACAGACATCCTGCTTCAGTCACCGACATCCTCCTCCAGTCACAGACCTCCTGCTTCAGTCACCAACATCCTGCTTCAGACACAGACATCCTCCTCAAGTCACCGACATCCTGCTTCAGACACAGACATCCTCCTCCAGTCACAGACATCCTGCTTCAGTCACTGACATCCTCCTCCAGTCACAGACATCCTGCTTCAGTCACCGACATCCTGCTTCAGACACAGACATCCTCCTCCAGTCACCGACATCCTGCTTCAGACACAGACATCCTCCTCCAGTCACCGACATCCTCCTCCAGTCACAGACATCCTGCTTCAGTCACCGACATCCTGCTTCAGTCACAGACATCCTCCTCCAGTCACAGACATCCTGCTTCAGTCACTGACATCCTCCTCCAGTCACAGACCTCCTGCTTCAGTCACCAACATCCTGCTTCAGACACAGACATCCTCCTCCAGTCACCGACATCCTGCTTCAGACACAGACATCCTCCTCCAGTCACAGACCTCCTGCTTCAGACACAGACATCCTGCTTTATTCACAGACATCCTCCTCCAGTCACCGACATCCTGCTTCAGACACAGACATCCTCCTCCAGTCACAGACATCCTGCTTCAGTCACTGACATCCTCCTCCAGTCACAGACATCCTGCTTTATTCACAGACATCCTCCTCCAGTCACAGACATCCTGCTTCAGACACAGACATCCTCCTCCAGTCACAGACATCCTGCTTCAGTCACCGACATCCTGCTTCAGACACAGACATCCTCCTCCAGTCACAGACATCCTGCTTCAGTCACCGACATCCTGCTTCAGACACAGACAACCCCCTCCAGTCACACACATCCTCCTCCAGTCACACACATCCTCCTCCAGACAAAGACATCCTGCTTCAGACACAGACATCCTCCTCCAGTCACAGATATCCTCCTCCAGTCAAACATCCTGCTTTAGTCACCGACATCCTGCCCAAGTCAAGATATCCTCCTCCAGTCACAGACATCCTGCTTCAGTCACCGATATCCTGCTTCAGTCACAGACATCCTCCTCCAGTCACAGACATCCTGCTTCAGTCACCGACATCCTCCTCCAGTCACAGACATCCTGCTTCAGACACAGACATCCTCCTCCAGTCACCGACATCCTGCTTCAGACACAGACATCCTCCTCCAGTCACCGACATCCTGCTTCAGACACAGACATCCTCCTCCAGTCACCGACATCCTCCTCCAGTCACAGACATCCTGCTTCAGTCACCGACATCCTGCTTCAGTCACAGACCTCCTCCTCCAGTCACAGACATCCTGCTTCAGTCACCGACATCCTCCTCCAGTCACAGACCTCCTGCTTCAGTCACCAACATCCTGCTTCAGACACAGACATCCTCCTCCAGTCACCGACATCCTGCTTCAGACACAGACATCCTCCTCCAGTCACAGACATCCTGCTTCAGTCACTGACATCCTCCTCCAGTCACAGACATCCTCCTCCAGTCACAGACATCCTCCTCCAGTCACCGACATCCTCCTCCAGTCACAGACATCCTCCTCCAGTCACACACATCCTCCTCCAGACAAAGACATCCTGCTTCAGACACAGACATCCTCCTCCAGTCACAGATATCCTCCTCCAGTCAAACATCCTGCTTTAGTCACCGACATCCTGCCCAAGTCAAGATATCCTCCTCCAGTCACAGACATCCTGCTTCAGTCACCGATATCCTGCTTCAGTCACAGACATCCTCCTCCAGTCACAGACATCCTGCTTCAGTCACCGACATCCTCCTCCAGTCACAGACATCCTGCTTCAGACACAGACATCCTCCTCCAGTCACCGACATCCTGCTTCAGACACAGACATCCTCCTCCAGTCACCGACATCCTGCTTCAGACACAGACATCCTCCTCCAGTCACCGACATCCTGCTTCAGACACAGACATCCTCCTCCAGTCACCGACATCCTCCTCCAGTCACAGACATCCTGCTTCAGTCACCGACATCCTCCTCCAGTCACAGACCTCCTGCTTCAGTCACCGACATCCTGCTTCAGACACAGACATCCTCCTCCAGTCACAGACATCCTCCTCCAGTCACCGACATCCTGCTTCAGACACAGACATCCTGCTTTAGTCACAGACATCCTCCTCCAGTAAGAGGCGGAGTCGACTGAACAGGAAATCAGACGGGCGTGTCATCATAACAGAGCGCTAACGAGGTTCCAAGCTCCGCCCACTGAAAAGGTGCTTAATGAGCCTTGTTAAAGAGTCCTTGTCACGCGTTTAACGAGACACTGGTTGTGAAAAGTGGATCATCAGTGTTTTCCGTCTGAGTCATAACTTTGATGGAATAAACGTTTTAATTCTATTTGTTTGTGGAACAAATATGAGTTATTATTATTATTGTTTTTAATGCAGTCAGACGGGCTTCGATCTGATCTCCTTATTTAAAAACCTTGAGCTTCAGTTCCGTCTCGATCCTCTTTGAAATAATCACATCTTCCTCAGACGCATTTACACTCGTTAAAAAACCAGGATTCAGATCCTGATTCACGTGACATGTTTCATGTGTGATTCATGTGTCTCTGACGTGGGTCAGCAGAACCTTGTTTTCCACAGATTCTGCCGGATCAGAACCATATGCACATGAGGCTGATGTCCGCAGTCACCATAGACATGCTGCAGAAGAACACGTTGCAGGAGAAGAGCTTCATGCTCTCCTGCAGACGATTCTGCAGAAAGAAAACAAGTGAATTAGCGTCACAGAGGATCTCAGTCACCATGAAGCGGCGCAGTTCAGCCCATGATCTGATTAGGAGCAAGTGGCACGCCTCCAATCGCTCTTCATCACAACCTGATTTACTGCTTTTCCACATACCAGGAATTTTCCTTGTTCCGCTGTAATAATCAACACACAAAGTCACTTATGTGATATACAACAATATACAACAGCTAACGCATGAAACTTGGACCGCAGCACCGCGTCCCATACCGTGGTCTTGTCTTCTAGCAGGGTGGCATTGTAGCCGCTGAGGGACACCACAAACAACACCGCCCTGACATCATTGAAGCAGCTGATCCACTTCCTGCGCTCGCTACTCTGACCCCCAACATCATACATCCTGCACAGAGAGGTTGAGGTCACGACTAAAACTTCACTTCATCAATTATAGCTGTTTTGGGATCAATGTAAAACTAATCAGATGGTCTTCTGTCGACCCGTTTCAGACTTGTGAGCGCTCGGACCCGGTTCTTTATTTGCCCCCGGACTCAGCCAGCGTGAGAAGTGAGAGGTTTTCTGTGAGGAAACGAACCAAGCTTCAGTTATGGAAGCAGCAGTAACCAAAGATCCCTGAGTGAAGCAGATAAGCTCCTCTTCCATCTGTCCCATCTCCTTTACAACCCATCAGGTTGTGCGCCCCGTGGCCAGCCCTGCCTGTCCCCCCCACGCAAACCCACCCCAGGAAAACAAAAAAACAAATGAAGCATAAAAATATGGTAAAGGTACAGTAGGCTTTTGTTGGTATGCTGCCTCATGCTAACACTGCGTTTGACCACACCCATTTTTAACACCATCACGCCCATTTGTGCACAGATGAGCACAAGTACATTTGACATTTAAAGAGGGTCAGTGTGAAAAGGACAACGGCACCAGTTGGACTCGAAGCGTGACACGCTGCACGCTGTTCTGCAGTGGTGAGCCCAGATAGGGCCCCTGAAGTGTGATTAGTTTTGTCAGCAGTCTCCAAAATGTAGCACACTGTGAAGTGTGGAACATGAAACAACACAAGCTTTGAATGCGCACGCAGGCTGAGACCGTGGACGCAGGTGGTCCTGATTTAACTGGTCTACTTCCTCCAATCAGGATCCATCAAACAGAACGAGATGCCGCCACACAGCAGCCACTCGTCGCAAACTCCAAACAAACACACAATCATTTATATTCCACAGAGACTCTGATCAATGTTTTGCAACACAGCTCAGAGTCTGTGGTTCAGAGTGTACACACAGTCCTTCAGTCAACATCAGATTATCAATCACATCATCATCATCATCAGCTAAATCATCATCATCATCATCGTCTTCATCATCATCGTTGTCATCGTCTTCATCATCATCGTTTTCATCATCATCGTTATCGTCTTCAGCAGCAGCATCATCATCGTCATCACCTAAATCATCGTCTTCATCATTATCATCATCGTCTTCATCATTATCATCATCGTGTTCATCATCGTCATCAGCTAAATTATCACCATCATCTTCATCATCATCAGACTCGTCATCATCATGAGCAGCATCATCGTCATCATCATCCTCTTCATTGTCGTTATCGTCATCATCATCATCATCATCATCGTCTTTATTATCATCAACATCGTCATCAGCTAAATCATCATCATCGTCACCGTCATCGTCATCAGCCGTCGTCATGATGAAGACGATGATGAAGACATCATCGTCTTCATCATCATCATCAACATTGTCATCAGCTAAATCATCATCATCATCTTCATCATCAGCATTATCATCATCGTTATCATCATCATCAGCGTCGTTGCCATCAGCGTCGTCGTCATCATCATCATTGTTGCTGTCATCATCATCATCATCATCTTCATTGTCTTCATCACTGTCGTTATCGTCTTCATCATCAGCAACAGCATTATCCTCATCATTAACATCATCATCAGCTAAATCATCATCATCATCATCGTCATCGTCTTCATCATCAGCATCATTGTCTTCATCATCATAATTGTCATCAGCTAAATCATCGTCTTCATCATCAGCACCATCGTCTTCGTCATCACCGTCTTCATCATCAACATCGTCATCAGCTAAATCATCACCATCATCGTCTTCATCGTCATCATCGTCGTCATCATCATCGTCTTCACTGTCATCATCATCTTCATCACTGTCGTTATCGTCTTCATCATCATCAACATTGTCATCAGCTAAATCATCATCGTCTTCCTCATCATTGATGTCTTCATCATTATCATCGTCGCCATCATCGTCTTCATCATCTTCATCATCGTCATCATCATCAGCAGTATTATCGTCATCAGCTAAATCATCATCATCATTGTTGTCGTCATCATCTTCATCATCAGCATCGTCTTCATCATCATCAGCACTGTCATCAGCTCAATCATCATCCTCATTATTATCACTGTCTTCTTCATCATCAACAGCATCATCGTCAGCTAAATCATCATCATCATCGTTGTCGTCATCGTCATCAACAGTCATCAGCTAAATCATCGTCATTATTATCATTGTCATCTTATTCATCATCATCAACAGCATCATCGTCATCATCAACATCGTCATCAGCTAAATCATCATCTTCATCGTTGTTGTCATCATCTTCATCATCAGCATCATCGTCTTCATCATCATCAGTGTCGTTATTGTTATTGTCATCATCATCGTCATGTGTCTACATCATCAGCAGCAGCATCATCGTCTTCATCATCATTAACATCATCATCAGCTAAATCATCATCATCATTGTTGTTGTCATCATCAGCACTGTCATCAGCTAAATCATCATCCTCATTATCATTGTCATCTTCTTCATCATCATCAACAGCATCATCGTCATCATCAACATCGTCATCAGCTAAATCATCATCATCATCGTTGTCGTCATCGTCTTCATCATCAGCATCATCGTCTTCATCATCAGTGTCGTTACTGTTATTGTCATCATCATCATCATCACTGTCTTCATCAGCAGCAGCAGCATCATCGTCTTCATCATCATCAAGATCGTCATCAGCTAAATCATCGTCATCATCGTCGTCATCATCATCAGTATCATTGTCTTCATCATCATCAACATTGTCATCAGCTAAATTATCGTCATCATCGTCGTCATCATCATCAGTATCATTGTCTTCATCATCATCAACATTGTCATCAGCTAAAACGTTATCACCACAGCTCTCCACACCGTGCTGAGCCACCTGGAGCACCAGGGAAGCTATGTGAGGATGCTCTTCCTGGACTTCAGCTCAGCCTTCAACCACATCATCCAGGAGATCCTGGTCCAGAAACTGACACATCTGGGCATCTCCACCCCCATCTGCCAGTGGATCAAGGACTTCCTCACAAACCTCCCACAGTCCGTGAAAGTTGGCCCCCACCTTTCCTCCACTATCACACTCAGCACCGGTTCCCCTCAAGACTGTTTACTGAGCCCCCTCCTGTTCACCCTTTACACGCACAACTGTTCTCCGACCCATCCCACAAACACCATCATAAAGTTTGCGGATGATACCACCGTGATTGGGCTCATCTCAGGGGGATGAGACCGACTACAGAGATGAGGTCAATCGACTGAGAGTGTGGTGTTCAGCTGACAACCTGCCGCTGAACACCACAAAAACAAAAGAAATAATCCTGGACTTCAGGAAGAACAGGGCTTAACCAGCCCCGCTCTACATCCAAGGGGACTGTGTGGAAAGGGTCAGCTCCATCAGGTTCCTGGGAGTGCAGCTCTCTGACAGCCTCTCCTGGACTGCCAACACCACAGTGGTGGTGAAGAAAGCCCAGCAGCGACTCCACTTCCTGAGGGTGCTCAGGAGAAACAATCTGGAGGAGAAGCTGCTGGTGTTGTTCTACAGAGCAACCATCGAGAGCATCCTGATGTACTGCATCACAGCGTGGTACGGGGGGTGCTCAGCAGCAGACAGGAGAGCGCTGCAGCAGGTGATCAAAACGGCCCAGGGGATCACTGGCTGCTCTCTGCCCAGCCTGGAGGACATTGCTGCCAGCATCAGCAAAGACACATCCCACCCCAGCAACCACCTGTTTGACCTACGACCCTCCGGCCAATGGTATAGGTCAATCAAAACTAGGACAAACAGACTCAGGGACAGCTTTCTCCCCAGAGCGATCACTGCTCTGAACAATAACAAATCACTCTAATCCACACCTTCAAGTTTCTTGTGCAATATCTGTAAACCATGTGCAGTATTCCCGTGCAGTATGATTCCACAGTTGTATATAATTCTCATTTTACATTCTACTTGGTCCACATTTTATTTAATTTCATTTTACCTTATGTTTATATTAGTTGTACATATACTCTGAATAATTCACCGTTAAATTTCACTATCTTTTATTTGGCTAAAGATTACTCGCACCACAGAAAGCACCTTTTTGGAGTTGCGCTCAAATCTCGTAATGCAAATTACAATGACAATAAAGATGATTCTGATTCTAAATCATCATCATCGTCTTCATCATCAGCACCATCATCGTCTTCATCATCATCAGCGTTGTCTTCAACATCATCAACATCGTCATCAGCTAAATCATCACCATCATTGTCTTCATCGTCTTCACTGTCATCATCGTCTTCATAACTGTCGTGATCGTCTTCATCATCATCATCGTCATCATAATCATCTTCATCATCTTCATCACTATCGTTATCGTCTTCATCATCATCATCGTCGTCGTCATAATCGTCTTCATCATCTTCATCACTATCGTTATCGTCTTCATCATCATCATCGTCGTCATCATCATCATCGTCTTCATCATCTTCATCACTATCGTTATCGTCTTCATCATCATCATCGTCGTCATCATAATCGTCTTCATCTTCATCACTATCGTTATCGTCTTCATCATCAGTAACAGCATCATCATCAACATTGTCATCAGCTAAATCATCACCATCATCGTCTTGTGGAAACTAAAATGATAAATATTGCTTTTCTATTAAAGTAAATGTTCCTTTTTTATTAAATGTTTGACCAAATGTTTAAAGTTCTGTTTGTTTGACCGATTGTAACCCTTCTGTTACTTAACTGCTAAAGACTTGCTTGGTGTGAAAGATACTGATCAAACAGCCTTTTGTGACACATCTGATCAAACCATTCCTAAGCTGCCTCGCCACACAAATGGCTCCGTGTCACCCTGCTAAAACCCTGATCAGTCACAATGCCAGAAGAAGCACTGCAGACAGTCTCACAGTGGGACGTGGCTCCGAGACCCCCAAGGACTTGTAAATGAAAAGGACCCTTTGATCATCACAGCCATGTCACTCTCATAGTTCGGAGAACAACCACTACTTCCTTTTCCTCTGTGTTTATGTGTGAAGAGATGTGTCGTGTTAACACCGTATGCATAATTTCTTCCTGCCCTGATGTGGATAAAAGCTGAGCTCATTGTTCCAATCAGGACACCCTGGTTGGCACAGTGTCCGAAGTACTTCGTATTAAAAAGCCTGTTATTTGACAAATGGTCAATGTCTTGACTCTCTTCTTTCACAGAACAGGCCTGAAAATCCTTCGGCCTCAACAATCTTCATCATCATCATCTTCATCACTGTCGTTATCATCTTCATCATCAGCAACAGCATCAGCATCATCATCAACATTGTCATCAGCTAAATCATCATCGTCTTCATCATCATTGTCATCATCTTCATAGTCTTCATCATAAGCGTCATTGTCATCATCGTCAGCATCATCATCATCATCGTTATCATCATCATCGTCAGCATCATCATCATCGTTATCATCATCATCGTCAGCATCATCATCGTCGTTGTCTTCAACATTATTAACATCGTCATTAATATCAGTCATCATCATGAATGGGATTTATTTTAAAAATTGGTCTTACGTCAAACTTCTCAGCGAGCACACTGAATCTGAACGTGTACATATTGACAACCTATCATAGTAACGATTGGAAGCTAATCAATAAGAGATTCAGAGTCGAGTTTCTCAAAGACAATAAAACTGGCAGCAAAAAGGTCAACGTTCCCCAAGGAGATGGCGGGAATCAGACTGGAAGCTCGAATGCATTTTCCCAGCCAGATGTTCCATCGACGGGTTTAATGGAGGTCTTTATTGAGACAGGAAATGACGGGTGGAGACACGTAATCAGATCTGTGACAGAAAGAGTTCTATGAATATTAACAGCTCCACACACACCAAATACATCCACCCACCATCCAACAACATCTGACAACATCTAAACACCATCCAATTACCATCCAGCCACCATCCAACAACATCCAAAAATATTCAACCAAATCCAACCACCATTCAACAACATCCAACCACAATTCAACAACATCCAAATACTATCCAACACCATCCAACTACATCCAAATCACCACCTGACATCAAACAACATCCAACATCTAGCCACCATCCACAACATCCAACCACCATCCGTCAACATCTGACAATATTCAACCACCATCCAACCACAATCTGACAACATCCAATCACCGCCTGACATCAAAAACCATACAATATCTAACCACCATCCAACAGCATACAAGTGCTATCCAACAACATCTAACCACCATTCAACAACAGCCAACTACTATCCAACAACATACAATCAGCATCTAACATCTAACCACCATTCAACAACATCCAACCACGATACAACATCTAACCACCATTCAACAACAGCCAACTACTATCCAACAACATACAATCAGCATCTAACATCTAACCACCATTCAACAACATCCAACCACGATACAACATCTAACCACCATTCAACAACAGCCAACTACTATCCAACAACATACAATCAGCATCTAACATCTAACCACCATCCAACAACATCCAACCACGATACAACATCTAACCACCATTCAACAACAGCCAACTACTATCCAACAACATACAATCAGCATCTAACATCTAACCACCATCCAACAACATCCAACCACGATACAACATCTAACCACCATTCAACAACAGCCAACTACTATCCAACAACATACAATCAGCATCTAACATCTAACCACCATCCAACAACATCCAACCACGATACAACATCTAACCACCATTCAACAACAGCCAACTACTATCCAACAACATACAATCAGCATCTAACATCTAACCACCACCGACAACATCAAACCACCATATTAAATAATCATGGTGGGTCGCCATGGCCAAAAATACCCGGGCTGTTTTTTGGTCCCAGTCCAGCCCTGTGTGATGTCATAAAGTCAACCTATTAAAGAAACAGGTCAAAGAAAAAAAATGCTGATGCTTTTAAACTGGTTTCTGTGTAGGCTCTCAGTTGTCCAGGTGGTTTCCATAGTAGAGAAGCTTGAATCTTTGACTGGACTGGGTTGCTTGACGTGAGGACGTTTCGCTTCAAATCACAGAAGCTTCCTCAGCTAAAATTCTTGCTCTGGTAGTCTGACTTCTGTCTTGACTCTTGTAGAGAAGAATAAACCGCAATAAACCGATTTGAAGCGAAACGTCTTCATGTCAAGCAACCCAGTCCAGTCGAAGATTCAAGCTTCTCTACTATGCTTTTAAACTGGGTTGAATTGAACAGAAAGAATGTGTGGCTGCAGACTTTTTGTCTGAACTACACATTTGTGACGATGAACTCAAAACATTTTGAAGCCTTTGAAACAGTTGTGTGAACAACACTGTTCTGGAGTATGTATCAAAAAGCTAAAGGAGGCCTCATTGCATCACCAACGGATTCAACACTAATGCTTGGAAACATTCTGCGTCGCACCGTCCGAATTTCTTCTTTCAAAGCTACAACCAGTGCACGAGCACATAAAGTACGTGCACGAGGACATACTGCGTGTGCACGGGCGCGCACGTTTCTTGTCCCGACTGGGACCCTGAATGCAGCAGGAGAATGAGCAGAGAGAACCATCGAGCCACACGGACGAGGAGGCTGGAACCAGCGGGCTTTAACTGGAAACACGTTCAGCTTCTTCACCCTCTTGGCTTTTTGTTGCAGTTTGAAATAATGACATTAATTTATGTTAAGCTGTTCGCGAAGCCCGCGGGCTCGATGTCACACTCATTAACCGAATTACCGATAAGAGCCAGGACGCGGACCTGCGGCAGAACCTGGGATCCAGATCCCACAAAGAGCGCCGAACGTGTGACGCACAGAAACAGACCTCAAGGTGATCATCAGCATTTATCAGCCGCCATCCAAGTGTTTGTGTCTCTTAAGAACTTTACTGCTGAGTGACGCTGAGATCACGGCCGTCCAGGGAGCCTCGAACACAGTGACGGCGCGCGTTTATCTGCTAAACGCAGCTCATTAAAACGTCAGCGTGTTTTATTCTGACTATTCAAAACACACACGACAACTCGGAAACTTCTGCTCTCAGAGGCCCAGAGTAATCTGATTACTGCGAGACACCGAGACACAAACAATACGTCCAACAGTCAAAGCAAAAGACATCAAGACGCGGCCCACGTGGCTGCGGACACGCCGTTAATTTAATATTCAGATCAACGCCGCCGTTAATTACAGTCAAGATATTTCAGATCAAAACCCAAACGTCACATCTGAGGTGAAAAAGAACAGATGATCAGAATAATTCAGCTTGACAGCCTTTAAAGTGTTTTGATGAAATAATTAAAATAAAAAAACACTCTAAAAGTAAAAAAGAAAAACATCTCAGATGTTCTTTAACACAATGAAGCCGAGATTTCACATGACTTCTTCCTAAGTTCTACCCGTGACTGGAGGAGCGGCCGTCCTGCGTTGTAGCCGTGACTGGAGGAGCGGGCGTCCTGCGTTCTAGCTGTGACTGGAGGAGCGGCCGTCCTGTGTTCTAGCCGTGACTGGAGGAGCGGCCGTCCTGCGTTGTAGCCGTGACTGGAGGAGCGGCCGTCCTGCGTTCTAGCCGTGACTGGAGGAGCGGCCGTCCTGCGTTCTAGCCGTGACTGGAGGAGCGGCCGTCCTGCGTTCTAGCCGTGACTGGAGGAGCGGCCGTCCTGCGTTCTAGCCGTGACTGGAGGAGCGGCCGTCCTGCGTTCTAGCCGTGACTGGAGGAGCGGCCGTCCTGCGTTCTAGCCGTGACTGGAGGAGCGGCCGTCCTGCGTTGTAGCCGTGACTGGAGGAGCGGCCGTCCTGCGTTGTAGCCGTGACTGGAGGAGCGGCCGTCCTGCGTTCTAGCGTTGTAGCCGTGACTGGAGGAGCGGCCGTCCTGCGTTCTAGCCGTGACTGGAGGAGCGGCCGTCCTGCGTTCTAGCCGTGACTGGAGGAGCGGCCGTCCTGCGTTCTAGCCGTGACTGGAGGAGCGGCCGTCCTGCGTTCTAGCCGTGACTGGAGGAGCGGCCGTCCTGCGTTGTAGCCGTGACTGGAGGAGCGGCCGTCCTGCGTTCTAGCTGTGACTGGAGGAGCGGCCGTCCTGTGTTCTAGCCGTGACTGGAGGAGCGGCCGTCCTGCGTTGTAGCCGTGACTGGAGGAGCGGCCGTCCTGCGTTCTAGCCGTGACTGGAGGAGCGGCCGTCCTGCGTTCTAACCGTGACTGGAGGAGCGGCCGTCCTGCGTTCTACCCGTGACTGGAGGAGCGGCCGTCCTGCGTTCTACCCGTGACTGGAGGAGCGGCCGTCTACCCGTGACTGGAGGAGCGGCCATCCTGTGTTGTAGCCGTGACTGGAGGAGCAGGCGACCTGCTCAGTCTCTCTGCTAAACCCTTCATGGTCCTCTTGGTGGTTTCCCTCACTCGGACAAGTTTCCTGACCTGTCACAGACTCTTCCACACGTTTATTAACAATCAGTTCAGACCCTGAAGAAAACACGTTTCATGAGTTATGTGAAAAACATGATTTCCTGTAATTGTCAGTAACTCCGTCCAAAACACAATGGAACTCATGTGGGTCCTGGATCCCAACCACCTGGGCATACAACTGGTCCATCAGCCAGGTGAAGCGTGGTATGGCTGCACTGCACCTGGCTGTGGGGACGGTCGGGGTGGATACAGTGAGACGCAGCTCCCATAGTGGACTTGTTCACAGAATCAAGATTCATGTTTGAGATTTGAAAATCTTGTCATAAAAGATTTCTGATGGTGATGTCATATATAAATGTGCCAGGCACCGTTTCTTTCAGGTGCTGCAGCAGCAAGTTCAGAAGACGAGTCCACTGGAGGAGGACATTACGTGACACTTGCTCATCGATCAGCCATGATCCTGAACACCTGGCTGACGTTCTGCTGATAAGACCGAGCTGGCGACTGGTCCCATCTTTGACTTATTGAACGCGGTCTCTAACCTTTATCTCACATCTTGATCCCATCGTGTGGCTGTAGAGCGTGATAAGTCTGCTAAAGCTAACAATGTGAAGTTATTTAGGACAGGAGCTCTTCAAGAAGTTTGTCTGTGTCCTGAGTGAACGAGTACAACTGTGACTGGACCTCGATGCGGATTTTGACAGAACTGATTGCTGCCTTTTGTTTGACCATGAACTGTTTTGGCATTTCTGCTCCTTTTATGGCTGAAATCAGACCAATCAGAACGATCACACTGTGACTTACATAATCATAACACCTGTACGGTCTGCAGTAACACACTGAGTACCTCAGGGTTCTGTCCTTGGTCCCATGTTATTTTCTCTTTATTCAGCACCTTGGACAGACCGTGTAGCAACACTGTAACGTTTCCCCATTACGCTGCTTTACGTGGCCATTCGTGCAGCTAAATGCTAAATGGACTGCATTTATATAGCGCTTTTCCATCTGCATCAGACGCTCAAAGCTCTTTACAATTATGCCTCACATTCACCCCGATGTCAGGGTGCTGCCATACAAGGCGCTCACTACACACCGGGAGCAACTAGAGGATTAAGGACCTTGCCCAAGGGCCCTTAGTGATTTTCCAGTCAGGCTGGGATTTGAACAGAGAATCTTCTGGTCTCAAGCCCAGACCATCACCCCCTCAAAAGCTAAACTCTCATATTACAAATTTCAAGTTTTTCTCACTGCAGTAAAAATCTGGATGTTACGTGACTTCCTGCATCTAAATTCAGAGCAGCCTGAGAGGGCTGTGATTGGTCCAGAGACATCAACAACATCAAACGATTCAATGAAACAAGCTGATTGCAATTTCACATGTGCACAAAAAAAGAGCAAAAATTGCTTTTCTTACTGAATATTGGACGAATTTGACCCATTCAGTCTCCTGCCAGTGAGATATTGATTCACACCAGAACTCACTCACATACACAGAGACACACAGGCATGCACACTCACAAACACGTGTACGTGCACACACACAAACACTAATCTGGGGACTGAGGATCTTGCTCGTGGGCACTGTAGTAACGTCCCTGAAGCCGCGGGGTTTGACATGTCTCCACACTAACGTCTGCTCTCCCTGATGCAGGAGAAAGTTCCAGAAGAGAAAATTAACTGAATCCATCATTTTCAAACAGCGTGAATAAAAACTGAAGCGACTTGAAAATGAGACGTTCGACTTTAAACTGTGTCTCGATGATGCCTGTCGTCCTCAGACGGACTCGCAGCACATCGGTCTCAGTAGGGACGTAGTCTGGAGAGGTGATGCGGTTCATGTTCTCAAAGAAGCTGCCCGGGGGGAGACAGAGAGACAGACAGGGAGAGAGACAGACAGGGAGAAAGAAACAGACAGGGAGAAACACGGAGAGAGAGAGACAGAGGGAGAAAGAACCAGAAAGACAGAGAGACAGACAGGGAGAGAGACAGACAGGGAAAGAGACACACGGGGAGACAGACAGGGACAAAGAAATGGAGAAACAGACAGACAGGGAGAAAGAAACAGACAGGGAGAAACACACAGACAGAGAGACAGACAGGGAGAGAGACAGACAGGGAGAAACAGACAGGGAGAAACACGGAGAGAGAGACAGACAGGGAGAAAGAACCAGAAAGACAGAGAGACAGACAGGGAGAAACAGACAGAGAGACAGACAGGGAGAGACAGTCAAACGCTGTCATCCTGCAGACAGAAGTGAGATCAAACACACACTCGGGTGTCGTCAGGAAGTGTGTTTGGGTTGGTGGTGATAAGTTCGGGACTATCAGTGTTCAGTAACAGATTCACGATGAGCTGTTCGCACCGCTGCATGGCGATGTGCACGGTGGTGTGCACGGCGGCTGCGGCGACGCCTCCACCTAGCGGCGCGCTGACATTCTCCGCCATCAGTCTGAATCAGCGTCCCGCTGTGCTGCAGCTGTCAGGACCCAGGTTCGCCCACACCGAGTCCGTCTCACAGGATCAGCGTCTCAAAGCAGATCCACGAGGACAGGGTGCAGGTCTTCAGTGGACCTGCGGCGTCCAGAGGACTGAAATATTTCAAATCTCTCATTTACCCAAAACCAAAAACCTGAAACTGAATCCAACATCCATCAAAATTAAACAGTTTAGTTTCAGTACCGTTAACGTAAACAATGTGAATATTTCAAGTATTTCAAACTTGATTTGACACCTTTGTTTTGATTTCTTTTAAATTTTAAACCCATTTTGGAGGCATTGCAGCGGCACAGCGTGGGCTCGTCTCATTGGTCCTTTCCTTTGAAAGCTGACTGGCAGAGACAGATCAGCTGATCGTGTGTGTGTGTGTGTGTATGCACTAGCGCGCGGAGTCATTCAGCTCGTACTCGCAGCCTCGAGCCGCCACCCGCACACACGGGTCAGCCCACGGCCTGGACAAGGGGCGCGGCCCACGGCCTGGACAAGGGGCGCGGCCCACGGCCTGGACAAGGGGCGCGGCCCACGGCCTGGACAAGGGGCGCGGCCCACGGCCTGGACAAGGGGTGCGGCCCACAGACTGGACAAGGGGTGCCTCAAGAAGGGCATCAAAGCACCAATCACATGACAGCACAGAGTGGGCCTGGACCTGCAGGACGCCACACGCACAGAGAGGCAGGGCCAAATGGAAAAAGACACGAGATAGACATTTATAACAGCATCACAGACACGTTACTGTGAGCAGGAGGACATTCCTAAAGGTCAAATGTCATCAAAGGTCATGAAACACACACTGATCATCCGGGTGCAGCTGTGCTGCTCTCTAGAGGCAGTCAGAGTGAACTGCAGCAACAACAGGGTGACATGAAGACAACAGACACGTCTGTCAGAAAGACACACACACACATAAAACTGAATAAAAAAATATTTTCAAATGTGAAATTAGACATACCAAGAAATGTATATTATCCCAGCAACTTTAACCAATAAACATCTCTCTCTCTCTCTCTCACACACACACACACACACACACACACACACACACACACACACACACACCCCGTAAGTTCTGGACTATAGAGCACACCTGAATATTAACCACACCCACTAATTTTACAAAGAAAAAAGAAGTTGTACATAAATAGGTCACACTTGTCTGTAAGCCGCTGGTCTCCACGTTGTATGTTGTAAGATTTTTTCACTTTAATTAAATATGTACCATAAATGCTTTTTCCTTGAAGTGTTCCACATAAATATTGACATGGACGTTATCCGGTGCGTGCACAGTGTCTCTGCTCCACACGGAGAGCTGAGTAATTTTAACTTTTTCTTGAGATTTCATCGCGTGCAGCCAGGATTGGATGAAGTCTGTGGTGAATGAGACATTAATGAGGCGCTGTGACTTTTTTGACTTGTTGTGCCAAGACAGAGACCCAGAGGAGAAGCTCTGCTCTGCTCACTGATCTGACGGCACAAGTCGGGCGGAAAGTGCCAGAGAGAGACTTTAATTTGTTCAGTAAAATGAAAAGGTAAGACCTTATGTGTGGAATTAACACCGCATGAGGAGCTCAGCTTTCAGGAAGTTAATTGCCGTATTTTGACTTATGAAAAAGCCATAAAAATCTATAAAATAGCTGTATCATTGTAAAAGCCGCAGTGTTCAAAGAATGTGAAAAAAGTAGCAGCTTATAGTCCGGAAATTACGGTAAACACACACACACACACACACACACACACACACACACACACACACACACACACACACACACACACACACACACACAAATAAATTTTTATTTATATAGCGCCAAATCACAACAAACAGTTGCCCCAAGGCGCTTTATATTGTAAGGCAAAAGCCATACAATAATTACAGAAAAACCCCAACGGTCAAAACGACCCCCTGTGAGCAAGCACTTGGCTACAGTGGGAAGGAAAAACTCCCTTTTAACAGGAAGAAACCTCCAGCAGAACCAGGCTCAGGGAGGGGCAGTCTTCTGCTGGGACTGGTTGGGGCTGAGGGAGAGAACCAGGAAAAAGACATGTTGTGGAGGGGAGCAGAGATCGATCACTAATGATTAAATGCAGAGTGGTGCATACAGAGCAAAAAGAGAAAGAAACAGTGCATCATGGGAACCCCCCAGCAGTCTACATCTATAGCAGCATAACTAAGGGATGGTTCAGGGTCACCTGATCCAGCCCTAACTATAAGCTTTAGCAAAAAGGAAAGTTTTAAGCCTAATCTTAAAAGTAGAGAGGGTGCCTGTCTCCCTGATCTGAATTGGGAGCTGGTTCCACAGGAGAGGAGCCTGAAAGCTGAAGGCTCTGCCTCCCATTCTACTCTTACAAACCCTAGGAACTACAAGTAAGCCTGCAGTCTGAGAGCGAAGCGCTCTATTGGGGTGATATGGTACTATGAGGTCCCTAAGATAAGATGGGACCATCCATCCATTTTCTTCCACTTTATCCGGAGTCGGGTCGCAGGGGCAGCAGCTCAAGCAAAGCCGCCCAGACCTCCCAATCCACACACACCTCCCACAGCTCCTCCGGGGGAACCCCGAGGCGTTCCCAAGCCAGCCGAGAGACGTAGTCCCTCCAGCGTGTCCTGGGTCTTTCCCGGGGCCTACTCCCAATGGGACATGCCCAGAACACCTCTCCAGCAAGACGTCCAGGGGGCATCCAGAAAAGATGCCCGAGCCACCTCAACTGACTCCTTTCAACGTGGAGGAGCAACGGCTCGACTCCGAGCTCCTCCCTAGTGACCGAGCTCCTCACCCTATCTCTAAGGAACCTCCATGACCGCTAAAAAAATCAAGGACCGAGACGTCGCCCGGTATGGCAGAGCCGGGGTCCCACCCTGGAGCCAGGCCTGGGGTTGGGGCTCGCACGCGAGCGCCTGGTGGTCGGGCCTTAGCCCATGGGGCCCGGCCGGGCTCAGCCCGAAAGAGTGACGTGGGCCCGCCCTCCTGTGGGTTCACCACCTGCAGAGGGGGCCATAGGTGTCGGGTGCAGAGATTATTGGGTGGCGGTCGAGGGCGGGTGGCCCGGCAGCCCAGTCCATGCTCACAGCCCCTGGCTGTTGGGACATGGAAAGATGGGACCTGATTATTCAAAACCTTATAAGTAAGAAGAAGAATTTTAAATTCTATTCTGGAATTAACATGGAGCCAATGAAGAGAAGCCAATATGGGTGAAATATGCTCTCTCCTTCTAGTCCCTGTCAGTACTCTAGCTGCAGCATTTTGAATTAACTGAAGGCTTTTCAGGGAACTTTTAGGACAACCTGATAATAATGAATTACAATAGTCCAGCCTAGAGGAAATAAATGCATGAATTAGTTTTTCAGCATCACTCTGAGACAAGACCTTTCTGATTTTAGAGATATTGCGCAAATGCAAAAAAGCAGTCCTACATATTTGTTTAATATGCGCTTTGAATGACATAT
>NW_022986372.1:0-59057 GCF_902500255.1 Thalassophryne amazonica | reverse complement strand
AGCAGGCTCTTCTGTCTGCAGAGGCTTGAGGACAACAAGGCCTTCGGAGCTCATGGACAGAATGCTGCAGCAACTCTCTCCTCATGTGTGCAGCGCTGGTGAACACCGCGATCACAGGGTGCTGTGCGCACCACAACATGACCGGCAGCTCTCGCCACATCACACACAGCACTGCACAAAAGCGCCCAAAAACTAAGCAAATGACAAAAAAAAAAAAAAAAAGTCAAATACTCCAGCAAAACGAAATACGAATGAATTGAGGTTTTCGGTGGCATTCATTCAAACTTTTCAACAGTTTTAAAATCCTGATGAAGCGCCAGCTGCAGGAATAAAGCTGCGCGAAGGTTAAACGATGCCAATGAAAGTCCAAATTTCTTGTGTTGTTTGGGCTTCGTTGCCCTTTGTTCAGTGCCGTGTGACTGGGCCATAAGGTCTGTGTGGGCTTCAGGGTTCATTTTCTTGTCTAAGGATGCTTCAGTATCTCTGACTGAGGGTTAGATGCTCACCTGTGCATGTATTCTTAAACATTTTTTCCTCTTGGGGTCAGTGAATCAGCCACAGCGGGGAGGTGGGGTTTCACTGTGGACAAGATAACTCAAAAACATCTGGACAGGTTTATTTAAAACCTGGTGACATTATTATTACTTGGGTAGATATCAGAATGTAATTAGATTTTGGAGAAGTTTGAAAAAAGGTCATGGTCAAGAAAAACATATTTTTTGTATATCCCAAGAACCAAGAAGGCTGGATGGATGATCAAAAGCACTTATATTGATCAGCAAAATATTTGTGATTAATTGGTGTGAATGACTTCATAATGAGGTCACACAGAAGTCATGATGAAGACATACATGGACAGACACACCAGTACAGACAGATGTGTACTCACTTGAACATTTATGTTGTGGTGTGGGTCGGCTCTCTGATGCCTTTCACTTGTTTTGTATCCCTATTTTTTCAAGGTCAGAGTTGTCATCAAACAGATCTGCAGGTTAGGGCTCCTTCACACATAACACGATTTGCATGCGCAGGTCAACTTGCGCATGCTAATTGTGAAAAATCACAGCTGCATCCAACGCCTTGTACAGCTGTCACTACAACTATTCACGCACACCAGCGGCTGAAAGACAGAGTGTGTGCTGTGAGAGCCCATCAATTCCTCTCACGGCAGGTGTTGGCCAAATTCCAGGTGTCACACATGAATATCTAAAACGACTCGCTTGGCACTTAGAAAATGTCTGGCCATTCGTACTATGAACAACAGTCAGCAGACGATCACTGTCAAGCTGGATGTGAAATTTGTCTCAGTGCCCCACGACTGTGAAGTTGCCAAGTACACATGTGGCGTGCTAGAGTGTCGGCTCCTCCCACAACAGGTGTGTGTGTTTTGCGCCCCCTGGCAAGTGAGACGCCGCTCATCTGATCACAGAGTGGCACCTTGGTTTGTGTACTGAAAGGAAAGGGGGCATGGCTGGCTGTCAACAGCAGCAGCTGTTAACATCACTGGTCCTGGACATCACAACTGCAGAACACGTACCATGTTTTGACAGACACGTGTGTGTCTGTGTGTGCTTGCTGTCCTCACGTGGAAATACATAAAAACATATATCGCTTTTGCGACAGGCTACAGCAAGTGAGCACACAGCATGCACATTGACAGGCTGCCCCAGGTGATCCGGACCATCAGATCATAACACACAGCAGCAATCTGAATGTCATGTCACCCATGTGAGCTCAGTTCTACATGACGCATGTCAGTCCTGCGGTGCGCCGTCCAAAGGACACGCGTGTCGGACCGCGACACTCGCAGGGCCAACTGGACACGCCGGGTTCAGCACATGTGAACATGATAAGAGCACCCTGCCTTTCATTCATGTCATTTCATGACTGTACGTCTGTGACCATGGGCCATCTTCAGAGGAACAGATGGTTCATACTTGTATTGTCCTCTCAATAAGAGGGAGTCAATAAAATGCGGTGTTTTTTATGGTGTGTGGTTTATTTTTTTGAAATATGTCCATCTCCTTGTCGATTTTCAGGCATTTTTCATCACTTTTTACAGGCCAGTGATGGTAGCACAGCGATAAAGTTTCTGGCTAGAAATCAGAGCTTTTGTAAATTGCAGGTTTGAATCCCATGGGCGGCGTTTTTTTTTTCACAGCAGCTGTGCAATGTGGTTATACACGCTCTAGCTGCTCGCACTGTGTTCCAGTGGGATTGTTCACGCATGCCTGATGGCTCGATGTTTATGTGGTTCGCTCATACGAGCTGTTCCGCCGTGATTCGCCCTGATTTCTACCTATTTGTGTGAAGGGGCCCTTAGTTGTGTTATCACAATACTTCAACTCCCAGTCACAGAGTTCACACAAATCCTGACATTGGACCAGTTTCCTGACATTACTTTTGGTTGTTTACTATCGTTAGGATGGTGACACACTTCAACCGAGAAACCTTTCAGAACCTTTGAAAGGCTCCAAAGCCCATCTGAAGGTGTTAAAAATGGATGTGGTGATTCAGACACTTCAGCAGCTGCATTGCCCACGTGCACGGATCAGACTGGCGGCAGCTTCAGCCGTCATTTAGCTTAAAAAATGTTCACATCTTTTAGGGTCACACATGAGACAACAACAATGAAAATTGGATCATAAGGAGGAGAAAGTTGCTGAAGGTATCCACCAGGATCCTGAGGGACGATGACCCAACAACATTTAAATAAACAAACAAGATATCTCACCCATATTGGCCTCTCTTCATTGGCTTCCTGTTAATTCTAGAATAGAATTTAAAATTGTTCTTCTTACTTATAAGGTTTTGAATAATCAGGTCCCATCTTATCTTAGGGACCTCGTAGTACCATATCACCCCAATAGAGCGCTTCGCTGTCAGACTGCAGGCTTACTTGTAGTTCCTAGGGTTTGTAAGAGTAGAATGGGAGGCAGAGCCTTCAGCTTTCAGGCTCCTCTCCTGTGGAACCAGCTCCCAATTCAGATCAGGGAGACAGACACCCTCTCTACTTTTAAGATTAGGCTTAAAACTTTCCTTTTTGCTAAAGCTTATAGTTAGGGCTGGATCAGGTGACCCTGAACCATCCCTTAGTTATGCTGCTATAGACTTAGACTGCTGGGGGGTTCCCATGATGCACTGTTTCTTTCTCTTTTTGCTCTGTATGCACCACTCTGCATTTAATCATTAGTGATCGATCTCTGCTCCCCTCCACAGCATGTCTTTTTCCTGGTTCTCTCCCTCAGCCCCAACCAGTCCCAGCAGAAGACTGCCCCTCCCTGAGCCTGGTTCTGCTGGAGGTTTCTTCCTGTTAAAAGGGAGTTTTTCCTTCCCACTGTAGCCAAGTGCTTGCTCACAGGGGGTCGTTTTGACCGTTGGGGTTTTACATAATTATTGTATGGCCTTGCCTTACAATATAAAGCGCCTTGGGGCAACTGTTTGTTGTGATTTGGCGCTATATAAATAAAATTGATTGATTGATTGATTGATATCAGATATTATTAGAGATTTAATGAGGGTTCGAACTGTGTATGTTAATCAAAGAGAATTCCTGTCACATTTTATCAGCTTGGTGCAGCTCAGGCTGAATGAATCTACCTGCACCATCGGAACCCAAATAAACACAAAAAAACCCAAGACACAGCTTTAAAGGATCAATCTGGAACAGTTTGACAAAATCAGTGGTGAAAAGTTTGTTTCAAGGAAGAAACTTTACGCAGCAGTTGATGTTTCCATGTTTTAATTTGAAGATTTGAAGGAGACACATCAGCAGGTCTGAGGTGTTCCAGGAACCAGGGACTCCCTCTGCAGCAGCTTTACTGTGGTACATTTTAATGATTATAATTTTTTTTATTTGTTTTAAGTTGAGGGTGCTCACATGACTGCAGTTGGCCATATTTGACATTATTATCACTTACTGAGGCGTTGCTGGGCCGGTAGCATAGATTTACATTTACGCTACCTGTCCATACCTGCCTGCAGTAAGGGGCGGGTATCCCAATATCCGCCCGCTGTGCATAAACTGATGATGTCATAGTGCACGCAGCCCAAGAACTGTCCGCAGAGGAAAAAGACAAACCGTAGCAACTTCTGCAGACAAGCAAGGAGGGGAGATGAGCGCAGAGACCTGCTGCCGGTGTCGCTGACCAAACGCCCCCTCCCCCCCTATAAATCGGTCCGCCCTGCCTGCGGTTCACGGATTATCACCTCGTTTCAGCTTCAAACTGCCTCCAGTCATCATCTACCTCAGTGACACATATCTGAGGTACAACAATCATTTCCACATAAAATCAGCATTATTTCATAAGATGGGGGAAGCGATCAGAGCGCCGCAGCTACACGAGCTGCTAGCTGTTGCGTTCACTGTGCGTCCGTCATTTCAAAGCGTCACATCATTGCCTTGTTTCTGCTTAAAACGGCCTTTAAAATGATTTAAGAGGTTTTACTTTGGCATCTGATGGTTAAAAATCACAATAATCCATTTGATCACTTCAGGTGAAGAGACTCGGTCTCAGATGTGCGGCTGAGCTCTGAAATGACGCAGGCGCAGTGGAGGCGGGGCGGACTGATTTTATGAGGCGGACCGTTCGGTCTGCGACACTGACACAATTTGTTTTGGAGAAGGATGGGTGTGTTTTTGAGGGAGTTTTCAAAGCCTGGATTAGAATCCACATTAATCTGAGCAACACTGACATCACACAGACATGGTGCTGATCCAGCATCAGTTATCTGACTGCTCACTGAAGACAACAACAGACTCTTTAATCACAGCTCCTGTTTGTTTCTTCAGTTCCTGACTTCCTGCCTACAGTTCCTCTTGATCTGGTTCTGAATAGTCCCACTGCCTCCTGCCCCTCTTTGATGACATCCTGAGGCATCTCCCCCGGCAACGACCTGCTCATCTCTTCCACGTCATCCATGCTTGTTTCTTAATGCTCCATCACTGCGGCAGGGCTCGATCCTGGTCCTGGTCTGGATACCGAACGCTCATCAACCCTCACAGGACTCTTCAACATCTGGTTGATGGAACAGATATTTGGTGTTAAAGACAAAACAATGAAAATGTGACATATGGGCCCTATCCTGTTTACGCTGCAGCAGCTGGATCAGGTGACTTCTTCAGCTTTGTTCTGAACTTCTAAACTCACTTGCAGAAACAGTGAAATGTCTTGATGACCAACATAAAGTGCAGCTGCTGAAGACCAGAATGCCCACAGTTACTTTGAAAAAGTAATACAATTACTGATTACTCCATTTTAAAAGTAACTTAGTTACTTTTAAAATGGAGTAATCAGTAAAGATTATTACTTTCAGCAGCTGCCAACACCCCCCACCTCAAAATGAAAATGAAAACCCATTTGGCCAATACTCACTTTATAGTCACCCTTTCTCAACTTCAAAGAACATAAATGCTCATTTAAAAAATAAAAAAATAAAGTCAGTCTTTCTTGACGTCATACTGTATTTAAATACTGACAGTACTGTAATGGTAAAACATGCATTTTCTAATCTATATAAATCTAATCTACCTAACATAAATACATTTTTTCTAACCTTTTTCTAACATTTAAATTCTCTCTAAAGAACTTAGTTGTTGAAATTATTATTATTATTATCATCATTATTATTATTAATATGTATATGTCACAGAAGTGAAGCTCTTCAGTATCTCACCATGTCATTTAGGTCCACCCCCCCCCCCCCCCGCCTTTTAAAGCATTTTTCTTTTTTTTTGCCCCCCATTACAGCCCTCTTAACCTCCTGCCACTTTAAGCATTTTTTAACGTAGATGTAAATTAATATTCAAAGTTTTCAGCTAGTTGACAGTAGGGCCGTACAATATGGACAAATTATCGTATCTTAATATTTTCATATCAATATGATAAACGATATGACTATGATTTGACACAAAGTGCAACAACAGTGAAAATTAAACCTTCTTAAACAAAACAATAATAATATCACTCTCATTCTGACTCATCATAAGGTTAGGATACTGTATCCTCCAAAAGTATTGGAACACTTGGAATTTCACACATTTTAATTTGTTTATGACATTTTAAATACAAGAAATACAAAAAATATAAGGAATAAAAATTTCTAAAATTATCTTCCTCAAACTCAAACTGAAAGCAAATCTCTAAAACTTGATAAAACCTGTAAATAATAATCAGTTTTATTGCCAGTTTTCTTTAGACAAGTCAGGGGATGGAAACATGAACATTTCCAAGTCACTGAATATGTCTTGGACTTTATTTACATCAATTATGAAGAAATACAAAAGTTTCTTTCACCAAAACATCAAATCTAGACTTTCATCTCAAACGGGTGAAGTACTTGGGCCATATCGTGTCTGCTGAGGGGGTGTCCACCGACCCTGATAAAGTGGCAGTTGTACAGGACTGGGAGCAGCCTAGTAATCTGGCAGAGTTGAGGTCATTTTTGGGTTTTGCTTCATATTACAGGCGGTTCATTGCAGGCTTCTCAAAAATGGCTGTTCCTTTAAATCGGTTGGTGGCAAAGCTTCTTCCTCCAAAGAAAAAGGGAAAAATGCCAAAGAAGCCTTTAGCTGAATGGTGGGACCCTGAGTGTGAACAAAGTTTTTTCAAGCTGAAAACTGCTCTAACGACAACTCCTGTTCTGGCTTATGCAGATTTTCAGAAGCCCTTTGTGTTGGAGATAGACGCCAGCCATGAGGGTCTAGGGGCTGTATTATCGCAAGAGACTGGGGGTAAGTTGAGACCCATTGCTTTTGCGAGCCGTAGTTTAAAACCTACTGAGCGAAATATGAGTAACTACAGCTCTATGAAGCTTGAGTTGGTAGCTCTTAAGTGGGCAGTTACTGAGAAATTTAGAGAGTATTTGCTTGTAATAAGTGTATAGTGTTCACAGATAACAATCCTTTGAGTCATTTGGCAACAGCAAAACTTGGTGCTACAGAGCAGCAGTGGGCCTCAGAGCTGGCGTCGTTTGATTTAACAATTAAGTATCGCCCAGGTTCCCAGAATATGAATGCGGATGCTCTTTCTCACCGTCATTTAACAACTACAGTCTTGGGGGGAGGAGATTTCTGTGGTACAGGCAGAAATGGGTGTGCTACCTGGCTTTGGTCCTTCCAACCTCCACGTTTTACAGTCTCAGGATCCAGTTATTGGAAGCTTTCAAAAGTATTGGGAGGAGGGTAGGATGCCTAATGCTAAGGAGAGACAGGAACTCTGTAAGTGTTCGAGGGAGTTGGTGCGACAATGGGGTCATCTTGGAGAGAGGCAGTCAGTGCTTTATCGGTGTATCCAACGCTGGAGAGGGGGAGTTTCAGCAGCTGGTACTGCCTCAGTGTTTACAGGAGCATGTCCTTCGTTCTCTCCATAATGAACATGGTCATCAGGGGATAGAACGTACCATACAGTTAGTTCGCTCCAGGTATTACTGGACGAATATGCACAGTGATGTTGAGAAGTGGTGACAGAATTGTGAAAGATGTGTGTTGGCTAAAGCCCTACAACCGAAGGTGAAGACCTACATGGGCTCACTTAAAGCATCCAGGCCTCATGAAATTTTGGCCATAGATTTTACAGTATTGGAGCCTTCTATAGATGGGTAAGAAAATGTTCTTGTTATGACAGATGTTTTTTCCAAGTATACCCAAGCAGTTGCTACTAAAGATCAATGGGCGAGTACGGTGGCGGAAGTTATTGTAACGCACTGGTTTCAATTATTTGGTCCGCCAAGTCGTATTCATTCGGACAAAGGTTGTAATTTCAAAAGTGGTTTGGTTCAACAACTCTGTAAAATCTATAAGATCAATAAAAGCCGCACTACTCCTTATCATCCTGAGGGAAACGGTCAGTGTGAAAGATTTAATCGCACTTTGCATGACCTGTTGCGGGCTCTACCGTCAGAACAGAAGCGTAGGTGGCCTAGGCATCTATCACAGGTGACTTATGACTATAACACCACTGTGCATCAGTCAACAGGTAGAACCCCTTATTTTTTAATGTTCGGGCGGGAGCCAAGGTTACCTGTGGATGTTTTAATGGGAGTGGAGGAGATGGAGCCGGACAAGACTGTGGACGAGTGGGTTGAGGAACATCAGAAGTCTCTAAATGCGGCATATGAAATTGTACAAAAGAGATTGGAGAGTAAAAGAGCACAGAGAGAGGTGAAGGAACAGGACCAGTCTATGGCTGCAGATTTCGAGGAGGGAGATTTAGTTTATACAAGGTACCATTCAGTCAGGGGAAGAAATAAAATTCAGGATTTTTGGGACCCGATATTATATCGGGTAGTATGTCCCCCACCTTCAAGAGGTGTTGTTTATTCTGTGGCTCCATTAGGTCAGGATGGCCCACTTCATCAGTTGCACAGGACAGAGTTGAGAAGTGTGCCGGAGAATAGGACTGAGAATGAAACTTCTGATTGTCCAAGGACAGAAGATGTATCGACTGACTTGATTGTGGATGAGATGGGTGATTTACCTAATATAGAGTTGAACAAGGATTGTGTGGATGATGCATTGTCTGAGGTTGGGTTTCATCCAGGCCAAGATCTCACGATGGAAGCCGGCACCCCCTTAGTTTCGGAGCCTCGGAGGTCAACTAGGAAAACTGCGGGACAACACTCAAATCCATATAGGTTGCCGCAATCTGTGCAGGCAAATAAACTATTAAAGTTGTAGGTATTTGATAGGTTCTCCATGGTACATTGTCGGGTCGACAATACCTCTTGTTGGGGAGGGATGTTGCGGATGGAACCATGGGGTTTCGCTGTTGCCCCACAGACTACTATAAGAAGGGGAAGTGGGGTGGCAAGTGCGAGCTTTTCCGTCGGAGGCCGGGACGTTAGCTGGGTTTACGTCTCATGTTGATGCAATGAATTGTTTGGTGAGTTTTTTATTGTTTTATGGTTTAAATTATTAGCGCAGAAGTAAATCTTTTTATTGTTTTATGGCAGGGTTGCATTTAATTCAACGCTTTGCGTTGGCTGAACAACAGATGCCATGAGAAGCGAGACGTGTGTGTGTTTGAATTCGACGCACAGGTACATCTGTTTTATTGCATTAGTTTTATTAAAGTAATTGGGGTTTATATATTGATTTATGTTTTGCTTTTTTTTTACAGCGATACACTGTCTTCTGCTGTCCTTACAGTTGTGTTTTTGTTTTTTCCTAGTTGGTCCGTCTAAAGTTTAGCTTGTTGATGTATGAATTAGTGTTTGTAAAGACGGACTAACTAGTTTATTTTTGTTTTATTGTTTGGTCACTTCCCTAAACCTACACTGCCGAGGTAAACTTTTTGTCGCCCAATCCTCTGAAATGCTGTGATGTAATGCGGTGCACTGGTCCGTCTGCGGTTTGCCGTGGTTGACACTGGTGTGTTTGTGATCGGGTTGCTCTTAAAGTGTCCTCAGGGTGGGGTAGCTGAAGCAGGAATGTGATTCATTTATTTTGAGTGTAAATAAATATTGTAAACTATACTATTGACTGTCTGCGTATTTACTACCTGTAACATGTACTTTCTGTCAAATTGTAGCTGAACTTTCAGGTCTTCTTTTTAAATGGTAAATGGACTGCATTTATATAGCGCTTTTCCACCTGCATCAGATGCTCAAAGCGCTTTACAATTATGCCTCACATTCTTAGATCTTGTTCTGACTTATGGTATGGAAATAGAAGACTTAACAGTATTCCCTGAAAACTCCCTTCTGTCTGATCATTTCTTAATAACATTTACATTTACCCTGATGGACTACCCAGCAGTGGGGAATAAGTTTCATTACACTAGAAGTCTTTCAGAAAGCACTGTAACTAGGTTTAAGGATATGATTCCTTCTTTATGTTCTCTAATGCCATATACTAACACAGTGCAGAGTAGCTACCTAAACTCTGTAAGTGAGATAGAGTATCTCGTCAATAGTTTGACATCCTCATTGAAGACAACTTTGGATGCTGTAGCTCCTCTGAAAAAGAGAGCTTTAAATCAGAAGTGCCTGACTCCGTGGTATAACTCACAAACTCGTAGCTTAAAGCAGATAACCCGTAAGTTGGAGAGGAAATGGCGTCTCACTAATTTAGAAGATCTTCACTTAGCCTGGAAAAAGAGTCTGTTGCTCTATAAAAAAGCCCTCCGTAAAGCTAGGACATCTTTCTACTCATCACTAATTGAAGAAAATAAGAACAACCCAGGTTTCTTTTCAGCAATGTAGCCAGGCTGACAAAGACTAGAGCTCTATTGAGCTGAGTATTCCATTACCTTTAACTAGTAATGACTTCATGACTTTCTTTGCTAATAAAATTTTAACTATTAGAGAAAAAATTACTCATAACCATCCCAAAGACGTATCGTTAAGGTTCTGTGCTAGGACCAATTTTATTCACTTTATACATGCTTCCCTTAGGCAGTATTATTAGACGGTATTGCTTAAATTTTCATTGTTATGCAGATGATACCCAGCTTTATCTATCCATGAAGCCAGAGGACACACACCAATTAGCTAAACTGCAGGATTGTCTTACAGACATAAAGACATGGATGACCTCTAATTTCCTGCTTTTAAACTCAGATAAAACTGAAGTTATTGTACTTGGCCCCACAAATCTTAGAAACATGGTGTCTAACCAGATCCTTACTCTGGATGGCATTACCCTGACCTCTAGTAATACTGTGAGAAATCTTGGAGTCATTTTTGATCAGGATATGTCATTCAAAGCGCATATTAAACAAATATGTATGACTGTTTTTTTGCATTTACGCAATATCTGTTGTGTGGGCCGCCAGAAGAGGAGGTACTGCTGGCCCACCACCAGAGGGCGCCCTGCCTGAAGTGCGGGCTTCAGGCACGAGAGTACCAATCACTGTGGTACTCATCAGCATATTGAGTGAGAGGTGGAGGTGGCATTCCCACCGTTATTGTTACTGGGTGTACACACACCCACACTTGACTGTCTTTGTTCTTCGCCAGCAGTACCAGATCCGACAGTCGGGGACGGTGATCACCTGGGAATTCGGGACTTAGCGGCTCCAGTATTCACCAGGTTCGGTGGCGGCGGAAATCGTATGGTTCCGGCTCTTCTCAGGACAGACGTCTTCTATCCTCGAGCCTGCCCACGCGTGACCTTTGTGGATTGACTGTAATCATATTCTGAGATTGTCTGTGTATTCGTTGTGCACCTTCACAACATTAAATTGTTATTTTTTTGCTCATCTATTGACCGTTCATTTGCGCCCCCTGTTGTGGGTCCATGTCACTACACTTTCACAACAGGATATCTGGGCCAGCGTCATGGATCCCGAGGGGCGTCATCCATCTGTTGGACAGCCAATGGGAGAGCATGGTGCACAGGCGTCTGCAGGAGGCGTGCTCGGTGAGTTGCAGCAAATCCTCACCACCTTATCGCTCGGCTGGATTTGATGTCCGAGCAAAACGTCATCCTTAATCCGAGGATGGAGGCTCTCACCGCACAGGTGGAAGCGGGCGATCAGAGCGCTGCTGCGGCTCCTCCTCCTGCCGACCCGGTGCCGGGTATTAACATTCCACTGGTCGTTCAACAAACCCACCCTCCATCCCCTGAAGCATACATAAGTCCCCCTGAGCCGTACGGGGGTTGTGTCGAGACGTGCGCGGACTTTCTGATGCAGTGTTCGCTCGTCTTTGCACAACGACCCGTGATGTACGCGTCTGACGCCAGCAAGGTGGCTTATGTTATTGCTTTGCTTCGGGGTAAGGCACGCGCCTGGGCTACGGCGCTCTGGGAACAGAACTCACGGTTGTTATCAGCATACACTGGGTTTGTGGGGGAGTTCAGAATAGTGTTTGATCACCCTAACAGAGGAGAGACCGCTTCAACAATACTGCTGTCAATGCGACAGGGGCGCCGGTGCGCAGTCGAATATGCAGTCGACTTCCGCATCGCGGCTGCGAGGTCCGGCTGGAATAACGTTGCGCTCCGCGCCGCCTTCATAAACGGACTGTCATTGGTCCTGAAGGAGCATCTGGTAGCTAAGGAGGAACCGCGGGATTTAGATGGGCTTATCGATCTCGTTATACGGTTAGACAATCGGTTGGAGGAACGCCGTCGGGAGCGAGGCGAAGGACGTGGCCGGATACACGCCGTCCCTCTCCCTTCCGGGTTCGAAAAGGGGCCGCCCTCCCCACGCTCCACAGCCGCAGCGCTCCGTGGGGCAACAGCTCCCCCTGTTGACATTGCTAGGGAAACGCACAGGGCCAAAATGAGGAGGCTGGTCCATGGGGAGTGTTTTCTCTGCAGCTCAAAGGAGCACATACAGAAAAACTGCCCCAAACGGCCACAACAACAACCGCCCTCAGAGACTGGGCTAAGGGGGGGGTCAAAACATTCACGTGGGACACACACAGATTGCCACACGACTCCCAGTTACAATCCTGAGCGGGGATTTAACCCTTCAAGCCCCAGCACTGGTGGACACGGGGTCAGAAGGGAATTTGCTAGACAGCAGATGGGCAAGGGAGGTAGGGCTCCCTCTGGTGGCGCTTCCTTCGCCATTGCAGGTGCGGGCACTAGATGGCACCCTCCTCCCTTTAATCACACACAAGACACAACCAGAAACTCTGGTGGTGTCTGGAAACCATTGGGAGGAGATTGAGTTTTTTGTAACTCCTTCTACCTCCCGCGTGATTTTGGGCTTCCCATGGATGTTGAAGCACAATCCCCGGATTGATTGGCCGTCTGGGGTGGTGGTTCAGTGGAGCAAAACCTGCCATCGGGTGTGTTTAGCATCCTCGGTTCCTCCCGGTTTACAGGCTAAGGAGGAGGTCAAAGTCCCTCCCAATCTGACGGCAGTGCCGGTTGAGTACCACGATCTTGCTGACGTCTTCAGCAAGGATCTGGCGCTCACCCTTCCCCCGCACCGTCCGTATGATTGTGCCATTGATTTGGTTCCAGGCGTTGAGTTCCCGTCCAGCAGGCTGTACAACCTCTCACGACCTGAGCGCGAATCAATGGAGACCTACATCCGGGACTCATTAGCTGCCGGGCTGATCTGGAACTCCACCTCCCCGATGGGGGCAGGTTTCTTTTTTGTGGGCAAGAAAGATGGCGGACTCCGTCCATGCATTGATTACAGGGGGCTGAATGAGATTACGGTTCGCAACCGATACCCGTTGCCATTGTTGGATTCCGTGTTCACCCCTCTGCATGGAGCCAAAATCTTTACTAAGCTGGATCTTAGAAATGCGTATCACCTGGTTCGGATCCGGAAGGGAGACGAACGGAAGACGGCATTTAACACCCCGTTAGGTCACTTTGAGTACCTGGTCATGCCGTTCGGCCTCACCAACGCCCCCGCGACGTTCCAAGCCTTGGTTAACGACGTCTTGCGGGACTTCCTGCACCGATTCGTCTTCGTATATCTGGACGATGTTCTCATCTTTTCTCCGGATCTTGAGACCCATTTCCAGCATGTACGTCAGGTCCTGCAGCGGTTGTTAGAGAACCGACTGTTTGTGAAGGGCGAGAAGTGCGAGTTTCACCGCACGTCTTTGTCCTTCCTGGGGTATATCATCTCCTCTAACTCCGTCGCCCCTGATCCGGCCAAGGTTGCGGCGGTGAGAGATTGGCCCCAACCAACAAGCCGTAGGAAGCTGCAACAGTTCCTTGGCTTCGCTAATTTCTATAGGAGGTTCATTAAGGGCTACAGTCAGGTAGTTAGCCCCCTGACAGCCCTGACCTCTCCAAAAGTCCCCTTCACCTGGTGGGATCGGTGCGAAGCCGAGTTCAAGGAGTTGAAACGACGGTTCTCTACTGCGCCAGTTTTGGTGCAGCCCGACCCTAGCCGCCAGTTCGTGGTTGAAGTGGACGCCTCTGACTCAGGGATAGGAGCCGTGCTATCCCAGAGCGGAGAGACTGATAAGGTTCTTCACCCGTGTGCCTACTTTTCACGCAGGATGACCCCGGCTGAACGGAACTATGACGTCGGCAATCGAGAACTCCTTGCGGTGAAAGAGGCTCTTGAGGAGTGGAGACACCTGTTGGAGGGAGCGTCTGTGCCATTCACGGTTTTCACTGACCATCGGAACCTGGAGTATATCAGGACCGCCAAGCGGCTGAACCCCAGACAAGCCCGCTGGTCACTGTTCTTCGGGCGTTTTGACTTCCGGATCACCTATCGCCCCGGGACCAAGAACCAGAGGTCGGATGCCTTGTCCTGGGTACATGAAGAGGAGGTCAAAACTGCACTGTCGGATCCACCGGAGCCCATCCTGCCTGAGTCCACTATCGTGGCCACCCTCACCTGGGACTTGGAGAAGATCGTCCGGGAGGCCCTGGCACAAAGCCCGGACCCGGGAACTGGACCAAAAGACAAGTTATACATCCCACCAGAGGCCAGGGCTGCAGTCTTGGACTTCTGTCACGGTTCCAAGCTCTCCTGTCATCCAGGGGTGAGAAGGACCGTGGCAGTTGTCCGGCAGCGCTTCTGGTGGGCGTCTATGGAGGCCGACGTCCGGGAGTACATCCAGGCCTGTACCACCTGTGCCAGGGGCAAGGCTGACCACAGGAAGTCCCAAGGTCAGCTCCAACCGCTTCCTGTGCCTCATCGCCCCTGGTCCCACATCGGCCTGGATTTTGTCACGGGTCTCCCACCGTCCCAGGGCAACACCACCATCCTCACGATAGTGGACCGATTCTCCAAGGCGGCCCACTTCGTGGCCCTCCCGAAGCTCCCTACGGCCCAGGAGACAGCGGACCTCCTGGTCCACCACGTCGTCCGTCTCGATGGGATACCCACTGACGTAGTCTCGGATCGTGGTCCCCAGTTTTCCTCTCACGTCTGGAGGAGTTTCTGCAGGGAACTGGGGGCCACCGTGAGCCTCTTGTCCGAGTACCATCCACAGACGAACGGACAGGCAGAGCGGGCCAACCAGGAGCTGGAACAGACCCTCCGCTGTGTAACATCCGCGCACCCGACGGCCTGGAGTAACCATCTGGCCTGGATCGAGTATGCGCATAACAGCCAGGTGTCTTCTGCCACCGCCCTCTCCCCATTTGAGGTGTGTTTGGGGTACCAGCCCCCATTATTTCCTGTGGTGGAGGGAGAGGTCGGTGTGCCCTCGGTCCGGGCCCACCTTCGGAGGTGCCGTCGGGTGTGGCGCACCGCCCGTTCTGCCTTGTTGAAGGCCCGGACGAGAGCCAAGACCCATGCAGACCGCCGGCGGTCCCCGGCCCCTGCATACCAGCCCGGGCAGGAGGTGTGGTTGTCGACGAAGGACATCCCACTACAAGTACAGTCACCAAAACTGATGGACAGGTTCATCGGCCCATTTCGCATCCTCAAGGACCTCAGCCCTGCCGCAGTGAAGCTCCAGCTCCCAGCTTCACTGCGGATCCACCCAGTGTTCCACGTCTCCAAACTCAAACCGTACCACACCTCACCCCTCTGTGCTCCCGGTCCGGCACCGCCTCCTGCCCGGATCATTGACGGGGAGCCGGCTTGGACAGTGCGCCGGCTCCTGGACGTCCGTCGAATGGGCCGGCGGTTCCAATATCTGGTGGACTGGGAGGGGTATGGACCCGAAGAACGCTCCTGGGTGAAGGGGAGCTTCATCCTGGATCCGGCCCTCCTGGCCGATTTCTACCGCCGACACCCCGATAAACCTGGTCGGGCGCCAGGAGGTGCCTGTTGAGGGGGGGGTCCTGTTGTGTGGGCCGCCAGAAGAGGAGGTACTGCTGGCCCACCACCAGAGGGCGCCCTGCCTAAAGTGCGGGCTTCAGGCACGAGAGGGCGCTGCCGCCACGGACACAGCCGGGAGTGACAGCTGTTACTCATTATGTCCTGACAGCTGTCACTCGTTCTTCATCATCCCACTCAATAAAACCCAGATGTCATCTCCACCTCATCGCCGAGATATCGTACTTCAATGGAGGTAATATCCTCAGCCATTTGTGGTAACTAATAATCTGTCTATTGTGAGTGTATGCAGGAGGACCGGTCCTTAGTTTGTGGGCGCTGAGTGAGTACAGGACGGCACTCTTTTCCCCTGAGGAATCACTGCGGTACTCATCAGCATATTGAGTGAGAGGTGGAGGTGGCATTCCCACCATTATTGTTACTGGGTGTACACACACCCACACTTGACTGTCTTTGTTCTTCGCCAGCAGTACCAGATCCGACAGTCAGGGACGGTGATCACCTGGGAATTCGGGACTTGGCGGCTCCAGTATTCACCAGGTTCAGTGGCGGCGGAAATCGTGTGGTTCCGGCTTTTCTCAGGACAGACGTCTTCTATCCTCGAGCCTGCCCACACGTCACCTTTGTGGATTGACTGTAATCATATTCTGAGATTGTCTGTGTATTCGTTGTGCACCTTCACAACATTAAATTGTTATTTTTTGGCTCATCTATTGACCATTCATTTGCGCCCCCTGTTGTGGGTCCATGTCACTACACTTTCACAACAATATCTCTAAAATTAGAAAGGTCTTGTCTCAGAGTGATGCTGAAAAACTAATTCATGCATTTATTTCCTCTAGGCTGGACTATTGTAATTCATTATTATCAGGTTGTCCTAAAAGTTCCCTAAAAAGCCTTCAGTTGGTTCAAAATGCTGCAGCTAGAGTACTGACGGGGACTAGAAGGAGAGAGCATATCTCACCCATATTGACCTCTCTTCATTGGCTTCCTGTTAATTCTAGAATAGAATTTAAAATTCTTCTTCTTACTTATAAGGTTTTGAATAATCAGGTCCCATCTTATCTTAGGGACCTCATAGTACCATATCACCGCAATAGAGCGCTTCGCTCTCAGACTGCAGGCTTACTTGTAGTTCCTAGGGTTTGTAAGAGTAGAATGGGAGGCAGAGCCTTCAGCTTTCAGGCTCCTCTCCTGTGGAACCAGCTCCCAATTCAGATCAGGGAGACAGACACCCTCTCTACTTTTAAGATTAGGCTTAAAACTTTCCTTTTTGCTACAGCTTAGAGTTAGGGCTGGATCAAGTGACCCTGAACCATCCCTTAGTTATGCTGCTATAGACTTAGACTGCTGGGGGTTCCCATGATGCACTATGTTTCTTTCTCTTTTTGCTCTGTATGCACCACTCTGCATTTAATCATTAGTGATTGATCTCTGCTCCCCTCCACAGCATGTCTTTTTCCTGGTTCTCTCCCTCAGCCCCAACCAGTCCCAGCAGAAGACTGCCCCTCCCTGAGCCTGGTTCTGCTGGAGGTTTCTTCCTGTTAAAAGGGAGTTTTTCCTTCCCACTGTCGCCAAGTGCTTGCTCACAGGGGGTCGTTTTGACCGTTTGGGTTTTTCTGTAATTATTGTATGGCTTTTGCCTTACAATATAAAGCACCTTGGGGCAACTGTTTGTTGTGATTTGGCGCTATATAAATAAAATTGATTGATTGATTGTTCCTGGAGGTCACCTGCTCTGTTCCTGGAGGTCACCTGCCCTGCTCGTGGAGGTCACCTGCCCTGCTCATGGAGGTCATCTGCCCTATTTCTGGAGGTCACCTGCCCTGATCGTGGAGGTCATCTGCCCTGTTCCTGGAGGTCACCTGCCCTGCTCGTGGAGGTCACCTGCCCTGCAAATTTTCCATGTCTACCTGCTGCAACGACAGCTGATTAGTCAGTGCTGGTGTTTATGAGCTCTTGATTGGCTCAGTGCACCTGACGTAAGCCGCAGTCATGCAGAAGGCATGTACGTTAGTGGCAACCAGTGGCGTGCTGGCACTCGCTGTCAATACCAGTGTGTGGCTGTGACAGTTGCGTGTGTTGTCACGTCAATCAATCAATCAATCAATTTTATTTATATAGCACCAAATCACAACAAACAGTTGCCCCAAGGCGCTTTATATTGTAAGGCAAGGCCATACAATAATTATGGAAAAACCCCAATGGTCAAAACGACCCCCTGTGAGCAAGCACTTGGCAACAGTGGGAAGGAAAAACTCCCTTTTAACAGGAAGAAACCTCCAGCAGAACCAGGCTCAGGGAGGGCCAGTCTTCTGCTGGGACTGGTTGGGGCTGAGGGAGAGAACCAGGAAAAAGACATGCTGTGGAGGGGAGCAGAGATCAATCACTAATGATTAAATGAAGAGTGGTGCATACAGAGCAAAAAGAGAAAGAAACACTCAGTGCATCATGGGAACCCCCCAGCAGTCTAAGTCTATAGCAGCATAACTAAGGGATGGTTCAGGGTCACCTGATCCAGCCCTAACTATAAGCTTTAGCAAAAAGGAAAGTTTTAAGCCTAATCTTAAAAGTAGAGAGGGTGTCTGTCTCCCTGATCTGAATTGGGAGCTGGTTCCACAGGAGAGGAGCCTGAAAGCTGAAGGCTCTGCCTCCCATTCTACTCTTACAAACCCTAGGAACTACAAGTAAGCCTGCAGTCTGAGAGCGAAGCGCTCTATTGGGGAGATATGGTACTACGAGGTCCCTAAGATAAGATGGGACCTGATTATTCAAAACCTTATAAGTAAGAAGAAGTATTTAAATTCTATTCTAGAATTAACAGGAAGCCAAAGAAGAGAGGCCAATATGGGTGAGATATGCTCTCTCCTTCTAGTCCCTGTCAGTACTCTAGCTGCAGCATTTTGAATTAACTGAAGGCTTTTCATGGAACTTTTAGGACAACCTGATAATAATGAATTACAATAGTCCAGCCTAGAGGAAATAAATGCATGAATTAGTTTTTCAGCATCACTCTGAGACAAGACCTTTCTAATTTTAGAGATACTGCGTAAATGCAAAAAAGCAGTCTTACATATTTGTTTAATATGCGCTTTGAATGACATATCCTGATCAAAAATGACTCCAAGATTTCTCACAGTATTACTAGAGGTCAGGGTAATGCCATCCAGAGTAAGGATCTGGTTAGACACCATGTTTCTAAGATTTGTGGGGCCAAGTACAATAACTTCAGTTTTATCTGAGTTTAAAAGCAGGAAATTAGAGGTCATCCATGTCTTTATGTCTGTAAGACAATCCTGCAGTTTAGCTAATTGGTGTGTGTCCTCTGGCTTCATGGATAGATAAAGCTGGGTATCATCTGCGTAACAATGAAAATTTAAGCAATGCTGTCTAATAATACTGCCTAAGGGAAGCATGTATAAAGTGAATAAAATTGGTCCTAGCACAGAACCTTGTGGAACTCCATAATTAACCTTAGTCTGTGAAGAAGATTCCCCATTTACATGAACAAATTGTAATCTATTAGATAAATATGATTCAAACCACCGCAGCGCAGTGCCTTTAATACCTATGGCATGCTCTAATCTCTGTAATAAAATTTTATGGTCAACAGTATCAAAAGCAGCACTGAGGTCTAACAGAACAAGCACAGAGATGAGTCCACTGTCCGAGGCCATAAGAAGATCATTTGTAACCTTCACTAATGCTGTTTCTGTACTATGATGAATTCTAAAACCTGACTGAAACTCTTCAAATAGACCATTCCTCTGCAGATGATCAGTTAGCTGTTTTACAACTACCCTTTCAAGAATTTTTGAGAGAAAAGGAAGGTTGGAGATTGGCCTATAATTAGCTAAGATAGCTGGGTCAAGTGATGGCTTTTTAAGTAATGGTTTAATTACTGCCACCTTAAAAGCCTGTGGTACATAGCCAACTAACAAAGATAGATTGATCATATTTAAGATCAAAGCATTAATAATGGTAGGGCTTCCTTGAGCAGCCTGGTAGGAATGGGGTCTAATAAACATGTTGATGGTTTGGATGAAGTAACTAATGAAAATAACTCAGAACAATCGGAGAGAAAGAGCAGCTTGCTCTACACACTTAATGTGGTGCTTGGCATACCGTGGTCAACAGGCCTTCACTATAGTGGTGCAAAATCGAAGATCAAGAAATTTTGGCCCACAGTGGCCTCATGGAATGTGAGAACTATGCTCGATGGTGACTCGCAACCAGAGAGGAGATCAGCCCTGATAGTAAAGGAACTTGCTAGGTATACAACTGACGTTGCAGCTCTTCAGGAGACTCGGCTGGATGGATAAGGACAAATCAGAGAAAGTTCACACACCTTCTATTGGATAGGTTAGACTGACGGAAGAAGGGAGGCAGGTGTCACCTTTGCTGTTTCAAATAACTTAGCAGAAAAGCTGCCAGCTCTCCCCCATGGAGTCTATGAGAGACTGATGCAGCTCAGAATTCCAATTGCCAAAGACAGATTTCTGAGCTTGATCAATATTTATGCACCTACTATGACTTACACTGTTGAAGAGAAAGAAGCCTTCTACCAAGAACTCCATGCAATTGTTGATGCCGTTTCCCCTGTTGATAAACTTCTACTCTTTGGGGACTTTAATGCTTGGTTAGGAAGAGACTGCACTACTTATACTGATGTGATTGGCAAGTTTTGTAAGGGCAACCAGAACTCCAATTGTTATGTGTCGACGCGGGTTGAGGAGCGGACCTGCGTCTGACAGAACCCAGCGGTAAAAATAACCAGAAGGCGGTTCCCAACAGAAACAATTTATTTTTCACCTGTGCTTACAAATGTAAAACATAAAAAGTGTCCCTCTGGTGGAGTGATAAGTGGCACATTCTCCAGCGCCCGCAAGGATTAAAGCCCGCCGCTCCTGGACTCACTACCACCGCCAAACACCCCCCAGGTGGACACGACGAACCGATTCTCTGTGGAGCAAAGAGAAGGTGAGGTGAGTCAGCAGATATAACTCTATCTTTCGCATAACACACGCTATCAGCAACACACTCAGGTCAATGTTTCTCTTTAACTTTATACAAATGAGCAGCTTCTCACAACAAGTGGAGGATCACTTATCCAACAAGCCACCGCAGTGAGAAAGAAGCAAGCTACACAATTCTCTTCACAATCTCAGTTTACTGTGTAACAAAACACCAAGATACTATCAACAATTACTTAATCACTTAATTACCTTTAGCGTGTGCTGACAGCATGTGTCCTCACCCTTCCCTGCTTCACGGGCTCGATATGTCAAACCCAGGCGCGGTCCTCAGCGTCTCACAAACGAACGTCACAAGGTCGAGTTCCCGGCAGTTCTGCTCAAATCACACATGACTTATATGCAGAACGCCATCCAATTATCTGCTTCAGCTGCAAGTCTTCAAGGCCGCACGTGAGCCCCTGCCACAGGTGTTCCACATGACGCTAATAAGGGTGAGGACTCTTCAGCCAGCACTTTCTCCACAGACAAATCAGCCCTCATGCCACCTGGAGAGCAAAGAAAAGAAAAGAACACCAAAACAGCCAGCCACGCCCCCCCCAACACACAACACCAATGGCAAGATGCTGCTAAACGTCTGCACACTGCGTGGTTTGTGCATCACCAATACTTACTTCAAACAAGTGGACAAGAACTTCTACACCTGGATGCACCCAAGGTCCAAGCACTTCCATTTGTTTGACTATATTATCACTTGCAAGTCCGACCTGCCAGGAGTTCTGTTAACAAAAGCACTGCACGGTGCAGAATGTTCCACAGATCACTACCTAGTTAGTTCGCAAGTGAAACTTAAGATCTCACTACCAAGGAGAAAACCCCTCAGTGCAGCTCCAAAGAAACTTGACAGCACAAAGTTGGAATGCAGTGATTACCAGAACCTTTTCTCTCAGCAATGGAACTGCTTTGCAAAACACCAACTTGGAAGAATCGGATAACATTGAGACGATATGGGAAAACAAAAAACAAACACCCACAGCACAGCAAAAGAGGTCTTGGGTATCCCAATGTGTAAGACTCGGACTGGTTTCAAGAAAACAGTGAGGACATTCAAGAATGTCTTGCTGCAAAGAACAAAGTCTACCAGCAGTACCTGTCAGAAAACACGACCATAAGTAAAGTTGTTTTCCTGCCCAGCAAAGCCAGGGTACAGAGAATCGTTCGTAGAATGAAAGACAACTGGTGGAACAACAAGGCTGAAGAGCTATAAATCTTCCAGATAAGAATGACTCCCAGGGCCTATTCTCAGCTCTGAGGGCAGTCTATGGCCCAAGAATGAATACCATAGTCCCAGTAAAATCAGCCGATGGCAGTTTACTGACTGACATGAAAGACATCATCGAGTACTGGAAAGAGCACTTTGGAAACCTGCTTAACCAACAGGGCACTGCTGTGGAAAATGTTGTCACCAATCTCACAGTTCACCCCACAAAAGAAGAGCTGTGTATTCCATTTACCATGGAAGAGCTGGCACTGAAAGAGACCACAAGAGGCAAAGCCCCAGGTCAAGATGGCATTCCACCAGAGGTCCTGAAGCAACTTGGCTAGGCTCTAAAGAACCAACTGCTTGCACTGTACAACACCTGCTGGCAAAAACAACAACTTCCCCAGGATTTTAAAGATGCCCTGATAGTAACCATCTACAAAAAGAAGGGAGATCAGAGTGACTGTGGTAACCATGGAGGCATATCTCTTCTATCAAGTACTGTGGCAAAGTCCTCGCAAAGATTATGCTTAACAGGTCAAAGATACTCTCTGAGAGAATTCTTCCAGAAAGCCAGTGTGGCTTCAGAGCTGGATGATCTACAGTACTCCCTTTGACAACTCCAGGAAAAAGCAGCAGAACAACATCAACCACTGTACATTGTGTTTGTAGACTTCTCAAAGGCCTTTGATGCTGTGAAAGGTACTCAAAGCCTATAGTTGTCCAGAGATTTTTGTCAACATGATCAGGCAGCTTCCTGATGGAATGATGGGACAAGTGTCAATGAGAAGTGACATCAGTGCTCCTTTCCACATCAACCATGACATTAAACAGGGCTGTGTACTTGCACCAACACTCTTCACACTCTACCTAGCTGCTGTTCTGGAAACTATGTCTGAAAACCTCAACAAAGGCGTCTACATTCGCTCACGTACGGACCGAAAGCTTTTCCACCTGGTGCGTTTGAGGGCTGAAACAAAAAAACAAGAACCATCTGTGTCAGAGAGCTACTATATGTCGATGATTCTGCTCTGGTTGCCACAGATCTTGCTGCCATCCAAGTGATTGTGGACCGATTCCATGCGGCTGCAATGCAGTTCGAATTAAAGAAATACTACAAAGACTGAACTGCTGTTTCAGGCTCCTCCAGACAGCAACAACCTAAGCAGACCTGACATAACTGTCAGTGGCGAGGTCGTCAGAAGTGTCAACAGCTTCAGATATCTGGGGAGTACAGTTACCAACAACAACAACTCATCAGATGCATAACTGAGAGAAGAATAAAGTCGACAACAAAAGCTTTTGGAGCCTTATGCGGATGTCTGTGGTCCCGCCATGACATTAAGCTACAAACCAAGACTAAAGTGTACAACACAGCTGTGTTGCTGACCCTGCTATATTCAACTGACATCATGACCCTCTATAGACCCCACATCAAAAATATCACGCGAGTCCAGTTGTGTCACTTGTAAGCAATCATGCATATCAGGTGGCAAGACAGAATTCACAATATGGAGATGCTGAGCCAAGCTAAGACTGTCAGTGCTGATGCACTGATCACATCAGCTCAACTGAGATGGACAGGCCATGTCAGAAGGATGCCGGATGAGAGGCTACCCAAAACAGTCTTTAATGGTGAGCTGGCATCTGGAAGATGAAGCAGAGGTGGTCAGAAGCTGCGGTATAAAGACGTGCTAAAGCGACACATGAAGAAGTTTAATAGCGACCCCAATACATGGGAAGAACAAGCAGCTACAAGACCCCTATGGCAGACTGTAACAAGGAAGTCCATCACTGTGACTGAAAATAAACACCTGCAGGAATGCCAAGCTGCTCACAACAGAAGGCACACACCCCTGACCCAGTCACTGCACCAGTGCAGTCACTGTGGACGGTCCTGCCGCTCTATAGCTGGACTGGCTGCACATAAGCGATCGTGTAAAGTGGAAGCACACCAACCAGTCAACATCGAAAATGATGGACTGTCGATGATGATGATGATGATGATGCTGATGATGATGTATCAAATCAGATAAATCTAAAAAGGCTAGATTTGTGTCTTACTGTAGAAAACTAGGATGATGTCATCACCCTGCCTCTGTAACCTCAGTGGCTCATAATGAAGGACATCCAGTGACGTGCGGTCAGGTGTTGTTAACCATGTCATTTAAGTGTAATTTAGTATATTATTTGTTTTTTCCTTCTTGTTGGTGGTGGGGCAAAGCACTGGTGTCCTCCAGGTCAGGCTGAGAAACACACTCAGAGCAGACAAACACCGAGGGACTTCTTTAAAAAACCCTTAAAAAACCCTTAACAAGTAACTTCCATCATAAGGAATTAACACATTTCCAGATGTCATCTTCCAAAACAAAGATGTCATGTGGAGAACGGTGTTCTGCTGTGATGATGAATCCAGGCAACAGGTCTGATTATGTTTTTTTATTTGGCACAAAAATCAACAATAACAAAAACTCATAAAAAGAACAACTTAACAGTGTACGTGTGTGGTCGAAAGGGTGTATGCAGAAGCAAAGTTTATAATACCCACCTTTTATACTATAAAAAATAAAGAATGTACACACACACACACACACACACACACATATATATATATATATATATATATATATATATATATATATATATATATATATATATATATATATATATATACACTCAACAAAAATATAAACGCAACACTTTTGGTTTTGCTCCCATTTTGTATGAGATGAACTCAAAGATCTAAAACTTTTTCCACATACACAATATCACCATTTCCTTCAAATATTGTTCACAAACCAGTCTAAATCTGTGATAGTGAGCACTTCTCCTTTGCTGAGATAATCCATCCCACCTCACAGGTGTGCCATATCAAGATGCTGATTAGACACCATGATTAGTGCACAGGTGTGCCTTAGACTGCCCACAATAAAAGGCCACTCTGAAATGTGCAGTTTTATCACACAGCACAATGCCACAGATGTCGCAAGATTTGAGGGAGCGTGCAATTGGCATGCTGACAGCAGGAATGTCAACCACAGCTGTTGCTCGTGTATTGAATGTTCATTTCTGTACCATAAGCCGTCTCCAAAGGCGTTTCAGAGAATTTGGCAGTACATCCAACCAGCCTCACAACCGCAGACCACGTGTAACCACACCAGCCCAGGACCTCCACATCCAGCATGTTCACCTCCAAGATCGTCTGAGACCAGCCACTCGGACAGCTGCTGAAACAATCGGTTTGCATAACCAAAGAATTTCTGCACAAACTGTCAGAAACCGTCTCAGGGAAGCTCATCTGCATGCTCGTCGTCCTCATCGGAATCTCGACCTGACTCCAGTTCGTCGTCGTAACCGACTTGAGTGGGCAAATGCTCACATTTGCTGGTGTTTGGCACGTTGGAGAGGTGTTCTCTTCACAGATGAATCCCGGTTCACACTGTTCAGGGCAGATGGCAGACAGCGTGTGTGGCGTCGTGTGGGTGAGCGGTTTTCTGATGTCAATGTTGTGGATCGAGTGGCCCATGGTGGCTGTGGGGTTATGGTATGGGCAGGCGTCTGTTATGGATGAAGAACACGGGTGCATTTTATTGATGGCATTTTGAATGCACAGAGATACCGTGACGAGATCCTGAGGCCCATTGTTGTGCCAACATCCAAGAACATCACCTCATGTTGCAGCAGGATAATGCACGGCCCCGTGTTGCAAGGATCTGTACACAATTCTTGGAAGCTGAAAATGTCCCAGTTCTTGCATGGCCGGCATACTCACCGGACATGTCACCCATTGAGCATGTTTGGGATGCTCTGGACCGGCGTATACAACAGCGTGTACCAATTCCTGCCAATATCCAGCAACTTCGCACAGCCATTGAAGAGGAGTGGACCAACATTCCACAGGCCACAATTGACAACCTGATCAACTCTATGCGAAGGAGATGTGTTGCACTGCATGAGGCAAATGGTGGTCACACCAGATACTGACTGGTATCCCCCCCCCAATAAAACAAAACTAAAGTGTTGCATTTATATTTTTGTTGAGTGTGTATATATATATATACGAGGGCTGTCAATAAAGTAACGGTCCTTTTTATTTTTTTCAAAAACTATATGGATTTCATTCATATGTTTTTACGTCAGACATGCTTGAACCCTCGTGCGCATGCGTGAGTTTTTCCACGCCTGTCGGTGACGTCATTCACCTGTGAGCACTCCTTGTGGGAGGAGTCGTCCAGCCCCTCGTCGGAATTCCTTTGTCTGAGAAGTTGCTGAGAGACTGGCGCGTTGTTTGATCAAAATTTTTTCTAAACCTGTGAGACACATCGAAGTGGACACGGTTCGAAAAATTAAGCTGGTTTTCAGTGAAAATTTTAACAGCTGATGAGAGATTTTGAGGTGATTCTGTCGCTTTAAGGACTTTTCACGGTGCGAGACGTCGTGCAGCGCTCTCAGCCGCCGTCATCAGCCTGTTCAAGCTGAAAACCTCCACATTTCAGGCTCTATTGATCCAGGACGTCGTGAGAGAACAGAGAAGTTTCAGAAGAAGTCGGTTTCAGCATTTTATCCGGATATTCCACTGTTAAAGATTTTTTTAATGAAAGACGTGCGGACGGGTCCGCGCGTCGGGACGCAGCCGACGCGGTGCGGCGGCACAGGAAAAACACCTCCGTGTTGATAACCATTTGTAAAATCCAGGCGGCTTTTGATGGCTTTCAGTGGAGTGAGTATATGAGAAATTGTTTAACAGGCAGGACATGTTCCAACTTGTCCTTAAGGCTTTCAACAGAGGTGTTTTTCCTGTGGCGGAGCGTCGCGGCGGCTGCGTCCCGACGCGCGGACCCGTCCGCACGTCTTTCATTAAAAAAATCTCCTTTAACAGTGGAATATCCGGATAAAATGCTGAAACCGACTTCTTCTGAAACTTCTCTGTTTTCTCACGACGTCCTGTATCAATAGAGCCTGAAATGTGGAGGTTTTCAGCTTGAACAGGCTGATGACGCCGCCTGAGAGCGCTGCGCGACGTCTCGCACCGTGAAAAGTCCTTAAAGCGACAGAATCACCTCAAAATCTCTCATGAGCCGTTAAAATTTTCACTGAAAACCAGCTTAATTTTTCGAACCGTGTCCACTTCGATGTGTCTCACAGGTTTAGAAAAAATTTTGATCAAACAACGCACCAGTCTCTCAGCAACTTCTCAGACAAAGGAATTCCGACGAGGGGCTGGACGACTCCTCCCACAAGGAGTGCTCACAGGCGAATGACGTCACCGACAGGCGTGGAAAAACTCACGCATGCGCACGAGGGTTCAAGCATGTCTGACGTAAAAACATATGAATGAAATCCATATAGTTTTTGAAAAAAATAAAAAGGACCGTAACTTTATTGACAGCCCTCGTATATACTTATGACAGAAATACCAAAGATGTGTACATGAACACTATAACTGAATCAATGCACTAAAGTAAACCAGACAAACAAGAGTGCACAATGCACAAACCCAAAAACAATTAACAAAATCGGTAAATCTAATTCTTCAAACTATAACAAGTAAGTGTATTATTTTTGTAAAGCGTTTTCAAGACAACTAAGTTACCAAGTAATTTAATGTTATCAGGACAATTATTCCAGATACTAACACCTTTAATGGAAACACTGTGAGTTTTTACAGTACTTCGGATCTTTAATTTGTCGCCTCGCTGGAGTGGTGTTCCGGGCACGTCCCATTGGGAGGAGGCCCCGGGGAAGACCCAGGACACGCTGGAGGGACTACATCTCTCGGCTGGCTTGGGAACGCCTTGGGGTTCCCCCGGAGGAGCTGGGGAAGGTGTGTGTGGATCAGGAGGTCTGGGCGGCTTTGCTTGAGCTGCTGCCCCCGTGACCCAACTCCGGATAAAGCGGAAGAAAATGGATGGATGGATGGATGGATGGATGGATGGATGGATGGATGGATGGATAATGTTCCTCTCAAATGATAACTGGCTTTTAAACAGAGTTTAAACAGATCCTGGACATGTTGAGGCAAAAGTTTATTTTTAACTTCATACATAATTTGTATAGTGATGTAACCAACCAAGTCCCAGAATTTAAAAATTTGTAAACAGGCAAATAATGACTTAGTTGGGTCACATTATGGGTTGTTAGTGATTCTTGTAGCTTTCTTTTGCAACAAAAAATAGATTAGTATTTCTTTATATGTGTTTCCCCAAACCCCAATACAATCTCAATCATGTCCCCCCCACGCTCCCCCAAACACAGTCACCTTGGTTCGATGATTACATAAGGCTAGAGGTCTAGAACAGAAATGGCGTCATTCAAAATTAGAAGTATTCCACCTTGCGTGGCGTGATGCTATCTTAGACTATAAACATGCATTATCGGCTACAAAGCGGACTTACTACTCTGATTTGATCAACAAAAACAAGCATAACTCAAAGTTCTTGTTCGACACAGCGACAACACTTATTCATGGACAACCACCTGTAAGTTGCTCTCCATTTACAGCCCAACATTTCCTGGATTACTTTGAGAAGAAAATAGATGACATTAGGTTAAACATATCCCAACATGCCTTAACCCAGCCACTACACCCTGTTATTGAGGTAGGCGCAATTACTGAGGTATTACCTAGATTTACAGAATTTGATAGTATCTCACTAGACGTGCTGAAGAAACTCATAACGTCTACAAAAAGCACAAACTGTTTATTTGATCCTATACCAACAAAACTGGACCTGTGGTCCACTCTTGGGCCGATTGTGCTGGAAATTATTCATCTTTCTTTAACTTCTGGATCTGTTCCTAAATGTTTCAAATGTGCAGTGATTAAACCATTACTTAAGAAACCTAATCTTGATCCTCGCTCATGGTACAGGGAGACCCAATCAATCAATCAATCAATTTTTTTATATAGCGCCAAATCACAACAAACAGTTGCCCCAAGGCGCTTTATATTGTAAGGCAAGGCCATACAATAATTATGTAAAACCCCAACGGTCAAAACGACCCCCTGTGAGCAAGCACTTGGCTACAGTGGGAAGGAAAAACTCCCTTTTAACAGGAAGAAACCTCCAGCAGAACCAGGCTCAGGGAGGGGCAATCTTCTGCTGGGACTGGTTGGGGCTGAGGGAGAGAACCAGGAAAAAGACATGCTGTGGAGGGGAGCAGAGATCGATCACTAATGATTAAATGCAGAGTGGTGCATACAGAGCAAAAAGAGAAAGAAACAGTGCATCATGGGAACCCCCCAGCAGTCTACGTCTATAGCAGCATAACTAAGGGATGGTTCAGGGTCACCTGATCCAGCCCTAACTATAAGCTTTAGCAAAAAGGAAAGTTTTAAGCCTAATCTTAAAAGTAGGGAGGGTGTCTGTCTCCCTGATCTGAATTGGGAGCTGGTTCCACAGGAGAGGAGCCTGAAAGCTGAAGGCTCTGCCTCCCATTCTACTCTTACAAACCCTAGGAACTACAAGTAAGCCTGCAGTCTGAGAGCGAAGCGCTCTATTGGGGTGATATGGTACTATGAGGTCCCTAAGATAAGATGGGACCTGATTATTCAAAACCTTATAAGTAAGAAGAAGAATTTTAAATTCTATTCTAGAATTAACAGGAAGCCAATGAAAAGAGGCCAATATGGGTGAGATATGCTCTCTCCTTCTAGTCCCCGTCAGTACTCTAGCTGCAGCATTTTGAATTAACTGAAGGCTTTTTAGGGAACTTTTAGGACAACCTGATAATAATGAATTACAATAGTCCAGCCTAGAGGAAATAAATGCATGAATTAGTTTTTCAGCATCACTCTGAGACAAGACCTTTCTAATTTTAGAGATATTGCGTAAATGCAAAAAAGCAGTCCTACATATTTGTTTAATATGCGCTTTGAATGACATATCCTGATCAAAATGACTCCAAGATTTCTCACAGTATTACTAGAGGTCAGGGTAATGCCATCCAGAGTAAGGATCTGGTTAGACACCATGTTTCTAAGATTTGTGGGGCCAAGTACAATAACTTCAGTTTTATCTGAGTTTAAAAGCAGGAAATTAGAGGTCATCCATGTCTTTATGTCTGTAAGACAATCCTGCAGTTTAGCTAATTGGTGTGTGTCCTCTGGCTTCATGGATAGATAAAGCTGGGTATCATCTGCGTAACAATGAAAATTTAAGCAATACCGTCTAATAATACTGCCTAAGGGAAGCATGTATAAAGTGAATAAAATTGGTCCTAGCACAGAACCTTGTGGAACTCCATAATTAACTTTAGTCTGTGAGGAAGATTCCCCATTTACATGAACAAATTGTAATCTATTAGACAAATATGATTCAAACCACCGCAGCGCAGTGCCTTTAATACCTGGCATGCTCTAATCTCTGTAATAAAATTTTATGGTCAACAGTATCAAAAGCAGCACTGAGGTCTAACAGAACAAGCACAGAGATGAGTCCACTGTCCGAGGCCATAAGAAGATCATTTGTAACCTTCACTAATGCTGTTTCTGTACTATGATGAATTCTAAAACCTGACTGAAACTCTTCAAATAGACCATTCCTCTGCAGATGATCAGTTAGCTGTTTTACAACTACCCTTTCAAGAATTTTTGAGAGAAAAGGAAGGTTGGAGATTGGCCTATAATTAGCTAAGATAGCTGGGTCAAGTGATGGCTTTTTAAGTAATGGTTTAATTACTGCCACCTTAAAAGCTTGTGGTACATAGCCAACTAACAAAGATAGATTGATCATATTTAAGATCGAAGCATTAAATAATGGTAGGGCTTCCTTGAGCAGCCTGGTAGGAATGGGGTCTAATAAACATGTTGATGGTTTGGATGAAGTAACTAATGAGAATAACTCAGACAGAACAATCGGAGAGAAAGAGTCTAACCAATACCGGCATCACTGAAAGCAGCCAAAGATAACGATACGTCTTTGGGATGGTTATGAGTAATTTTTTCTCTAATAGTTAAAATTTTGTTAGCAAAGAAAGTCATGAAGTCATTACTAGTTAAAGTTAATGGAATACTCAGCTCAATAGAGCTCTGACTCTTTGTCAGCCTGGCTACAGTGCTGAAAAGAAACCTGGGGTTGTTCTTATTTTCTTCAATTAGTGATGAGTAGAAAGATGTCCTAGCTTTACGGAGGGCTTTTTTATAGAGCAACAGACTCTTTTTCCAGGCTAAATGAAGATCTTCTAAATTAGTGAGACGCCATTTCCTCTCCAACTTACGGGTTATCTGCTTTAAGCTACGAGTTTGTGAGTTATACCACGGAGTCAGACACTTCTGATTTAAAGCTCTCTTTTTCAGAGGAGCTACAGCATCCAAAGTTGTCTTCAATGAGGATGTAAAACTATTGACGAGATACTCTATCTCCCTTACAGAGTTTAGGTAGCTACTCTGCACTGTGTTGGTATATGGCATTAGAGAACATAAAGAAGGAATCATATCCTTAAACCTAGTTACAGCGCTTTCTGAAAGACTTCTAGTGTAATGAAACTTATTCCCCACTGCTGGGTAGTCCATCAGAGTAAATGTAAATGTTATTAAAAAATGATCAGACAAAAGGGAGTTTTCAGGGAATACTGTTAAGTCTTCTATTTCCATACCATAAGTCAGAACAAGATCTAAAATATGATTAAAGTGGTGGGTGGACTCATTTACTTTTTGAGCAAAGCCAATAGAGTCTAATAATAGATTAAATGCAGTGTTGAGGCTGTCATTCTCAGCATCTGTGTGGATGTTAAAATCGCCCACTATAATTATCTTATCTGAGCTAAGCACTAAGTCAGACAAAAGGTCTGAAAATTCACAGAGAAACTCACAGTAACGACCAGGTGGACGATAGATAATAACAAATAAAACTGGTTTTTGGGACTTCCAATTTGGATGGACAAGACTAACAGACAAGCTTTCAAATGAATTAAAGCTCTGTCTAGGTTTTTGATTAATTAATAAGCTGGAATGGAAGATTGCTGCTAATCCTCCACCCCGGCCCGTGCTACGAGCATTCTGACAGTTAGTGTGACTCGGGGGTGTTGACTCATTTAAACTAACATATTCATCCTGCTGTAACCAGGTTTCTGTTAGGCAGAATAAATCAATATGTTGATCAATTATTATATCATTTACCAACAGGGACTTAGAAGAGAGAGACCTAATGTTTAATAGACCACATTTAACTGTTTTAGTCTGTGGTGCAGTTGAAGGTGCTATATTATTTTTTCTTTTTGAATTTTTATGCTTAAATAGATTTTTGCTGGTTATTGGTAGTCTGGGAGCAGGCACCGTCTCTACGGGGATGGGGTAATGAGGGGATGGCAGGGGGAGAGAAGCTGCAGAGAGGTGTGTAAGACTACAACTCTGCTTCCTGGTCCCAACCCTGGATAGTCACGGTTTGGAGGATTTAAGAAAATTGGCCAGATTTCTAGAAATGAGAGCTGCTCCATCCAAAGTGGGATGGATGCCGTCTCTCCTAACAAGACCAGGTTTTCCCCAGAAGCTTTGCCAATTATCTATGAAGCCCACCTCATTTTTTGGACACCACTCAGACAGCCAGCAATTCAAGGAGAACATGCGGCTAAACATGTCACTCCCGGTCCGATTGGGGAGGGGTCCAGAGAAAACTACAGAGTCCGACATTGTTTTTGCAAAGTTACACACCGATTTAATGTTAATTTTAGTGACCTCCGATTGGCGTAACCGGGTGTCATTACTGCCGACGTGAATTACAATCTTACCAAATTTACGCTTAGCCTTAGCCAGCAGTTTCAAATTTCCTTCAATGTCGCCTGCTCTAGCCCCCGGAAGACAATTGACTATGGTTGCTGGTGTCGCTAACTTCACATTTCTCAAAACAGAGTCGCCAATAACCAGAGTTTGATCCTCGGCGGGTGTGTCGTCGAGTGGGGAAAAACGGTTAGAGATGTGAACGGGTTGACGGTGTACACGGGGCTTCTGTTTAGGGCTACGCTTCCTCCTCACAGTCACCCAGTCGGCCTGCTTTCCCGGCTGCTCGGGATCTGCCAGGGGGGAACTAACGGCGGCTAAGCTACCTTGGTCCGCACCGACTACAGGGGCCTGGCTAGCTGTAGAATTTTCCACGGTGCGGAGCCGAGTCTCCAATTCGCCCAGCCTGGCCTCCAAAGCTACGAATAAGCTACACTTATTACAAGTATCATTACTGCTAAAGGAGGCCGAGGAATAACTAAACATTTCACACCCAGAGCAGAAAAGTGCGGGAGAGACAGGAGAAGCCCCCATGCTAAATCGGCTAAGAGCTAGTAGCTACGCTAAGCTAGCGGATTCCTAAAAACACGCAAAGTGAATAATGTGTAAATAATTTAGAGGTGATTCAGCAGAAGGAGTGCTTTAGTTAAGGCACGTGAAGATTACACTGGGAAACAAATCGTAATCTAGATAACTAGACCAATCTAACTGCGCAGATTAAACAGCTAACAGATACAGAAAAACACCGCTGTGCTCCGGAACAGGAAGTGATACCCAAACAGGAAGTACCAAATTTTGAGTCCACAGTGAAAGAGGAAATGTCAAATGTTAAACACTTCCTGGATTGACAGATGAGATCTCATGGAATCTTGTGGGAAAACAGTGGCAAGTTCACACTGAAAGAGGAAGTGCCAGATGTTGAGTCCTCAGCAAAACAAGAAATGTCAAATGTTGAACACTTCCTGATTAAACAACCATATTTTATGCCAGAAATGAGGTCCAGGCTGTTAAAAGCAGCATTTCTCCTTTAATTTGGGTTGCCTTATATATAAGTGTTTCTCCAGTGATTTTAAATGAGCAAGCAGCTGTTGATTCTTGAGATATAATGTGAAGATGCACAGGGTGAAAGAAATACAGGTAATTTACTCCTCCTCTGTTCTGTATAAAACCTGTGTAACCTCTTAATTTTGCTCTCTGAAGGACTTATTTTTTAATAACCTCTTAATTTTGGTGTCTAAGTGACACACCAGTGACACAACTTTAGATAAATAAATCTAAAATTATCTTCCTTAAACTCAAACTGAAAATCTCTCCAACTTGATATAAATGAATTAAAAATCTAAAACTCAGCTTCCTGATGAAGTGGTGTAGAGGAGGATTTTCTTCAAAAGAAGACCTGAAAGTTCAGCTACAATTTGACAGAAAGTACATTTGAGATGAAAGACTAGATTTGATGTTTTGGTGAAAGAAACTTTTGTATTTCTTCATAATTGATGTAAATAAAGTCCAAGACATATTGTTCATGTTTCCATCCCCTGACTTGTCTAAAGAAAACTGGCAATAAAACTGATTATTATTTACAGGTTTTATCAAGTTTTAGAGATTTGCTTTCAGTATGAGTTTGAGGAAGATAATTTTAGAAATTTTTTTTGTATATTTTTTTGTATTTCTTGTATTTGAAATGGCATAAACAAATTAAAATGTGTGAAATTCCAAGTGTTCCAATACTTTTGGAGGACACAGTATCCTAACCTTATGATGAGTCAAAATGAGTGTGATATTATTACTGTTTTGTTTAAGAAGGTTTCATATTCACTGCTGCTGCACTTTGTGTCAAATCATAGTCATATCATTTATCATACTGATATGAAAATATTAAGATACGATAATTTGGCCATATTGTACGGCCCTACTGTCAACTAGCTGAAAACTTTGAAGATTAATTTACAGCGGAACCCCCCCCCAGCTGAAATTTTTTTAGCCCTGCTAAAGCTCTCTTGAAGCATTTAATAAAAAAACTCTGAAGGACCTAAATGACATGGTGAGATGCTGAAGAGCTTCACTCGTTCATGTCCGAGGCCGGCATCAAAACTATCGTTTTGCTCTAAAATTCTGGAAAAGGTGGTTTCACGTCAGCTTGTGGACTATCTAGTGGACGCTTTACAATTACAGCAGTGTTCAGAATAATAGTAGTGCTATGTGATTAAAAAGATTAATCCAGGTTTTGAGTATATTTCTTATTGTTACATGGGAAACAAGGTACCAGTAGATTCAGTAGATTCTCACAAATCCAACAAGACCAAGCATTCATGATATGCACACTCTTAAGGCTATGAAATTGGGCTATTAGTAAAAAAAAAAAAGTAGAAAAGGGGGTGTTCACAATAATAGTAGTGTGGCATTCAGTCAGTGAGTTTGTCAGTTTTGTGGAACAAACAGGTGTGAATCAGGTGTCCCCTATTTAAGGATGAAGCCAGCACCTGTTGAACATGCTTTTCTCTTTGAAAGCCTGAGGAAAATGAGACGTTCAAGACATTGTTCAGAAGAACAGCGTAGTTTGATTAAAAAGTTGATTGGAGAGGGGAAAACTTATACACAGGTGCAAAAAATTATACGCTGTTCATCTACAATGATCTCCAATGCTTTAAAATGGACAAAAAAAACAGAGACACGTGGAAGAAAACGGAAAACAACCATCAAAACAGATATAAGAATAACCAGAATGGCAAAGGCTTACCCATTGATCAGCTCCAGGATGATCAAAGACAGTCTGGAGTTACCTGTAAGAGCTGTGACAGTTAGAAGACGCCTGTGTGAAGCTAATTTATTTGCAACAATCCCCCGCAAAGTCCCTCTGTTAAATAAAAGACATGCAGAAGAGGTTACAATTTGCCAAAGAACACATCAACTGGCCTAAAGAGAAATGGAGGAATATTTTGTGGACTGATGAGAGTAAAATTGTTCTTTTTGGGTCCAAGGGCCGCAGACAGTTTGTGAGACGACCCCCAAACTCTGAATTCAAGCCACAGTTCACAGTGAAGACAGTGAAGCATGGTGGTGCAAGCATCATGATATGGGCATGTTTCTCCTACTATGGTGTTGGGCCTATATATCGCATACCAGGTATCATGGATCAGTTTGGATATGTCAAAATACTTGAAGAGGTCATGTTGCTTTATGCTGAAGAGGACATGCCCTTGAAATGGGTGTTTCAACAAGACAATGACCCCAAGCACACTAGTAAACCAGCAAAATCTTGGTTCCAAACCAACAAAATTAATGAAGAAATCATGAAAAACTGTGCTTATACAACTAAATACTAGTTTAGTGATTCACAGGATTGATAAAAAAGCAGTTTGAACATAATAGTTTTGAGTTTGTAGCATCAACAGCAGATGCTACTATTATTGTGAACACCCCCTTTTCTACTTTTTTTTTTTTTTTACTAATAGCCCAATTTCATAGCCTTAAGAGTGTGCATATCATGAATGCTTGGTCTTGTTGGATTTGTGAGAATCTACTGGTACCTTGTTTCCCATGTAACAATAAGAAATATACTCAAAACCTGGATTAATGTTTTTAGTCACATAGCACTACTATTATTCTGAACACTACTGTATGTACATGTGATTTTTTAAAAAAAATATTTGTAATAAATTTGCAAACATCTCAATAAAACGTTTTTGTCATTATGAGGTATTGTGTGTATAATTTTGAGGGGAAAAAAAAGAATTACATCCATTTTGGAATAAGGCTGTAACATAATAAAATGTGGAAAAAGTGAAGTGCTGTGAATAGTTTCCAGATGCACTATAACTCCAAAAGAGAATAGCCAGAAGCCAGTCTCCTGACATCACGTGCACATTCATATATGTGCAGATAGAGAAGTGTGATGGCTTTCACAGTGGATGTTGTTTCCCAGGACTCCCTTCATTTTCATGGGACAACACTCCCCATCCATCTCGACATAATGGATCAAACAAGGGACATCATTTGTAGGCCAAGTCTTTTTCTGAGCGTCTCTGTCCTCAGCTCTGCATACCAATTCAACACAGCCCAAGGAGAAAAAAACAAAAACAAAACACTATGAGCTTGAAGGTCTGTTTGCCTCTCTGCCAAACATCGATTTATCCTTTTCTCCAATTTATTTCTCCTCCTTGCCTGTGCGATCATTCAGATCTGCCTCTAGGGGAGGAACTTCAGGTAAAGACATTGTCGAGGCTCATCGTGGTCTCCTGACGCTGGTGAAATTCACCCACAGGCCTGAGGAGTGCGTATCCCGGCAAGGACGCACAAACAGAGCTTCCTGTCACCCAAAAACACACTTTTGTTTGCGCTGTGATTACAGACGTAATGCAGATAAGCAGTGAAAGGCGTAAAGGACACAGATGATTATTAAATTACAAAATAACAGCAGCATTTTTTTTTCCTTTTGAAGACGTGAGACTGATATTTAATTGTTCCTCTTAATCAGGCCCAGACGTGATGCACAGTGAGATGAGATCTGATCAGAATAACAATATCTCAAGTCCTGGTTCAATTACATGATCCCTATCTCTGTCGGTACCATTCTGACATTTTGAGACGCTGTTACTCAGACTGGAGGATTTGTGTCCTAATGCTGCCACGACGATGGCGCTTTTGAGCAGAAATGCTGCATGCGCAGAAATCCCAGCACTGCACCTTTGTGCGCACAGTGATCTGAGAGCCATACTTCAGTGTCACAGTGAGCGACGCCTGGCACATCCTCACACCTGAAGTTGATCAATGCAGATATGTCCAGGGGGAAATTGAAATCCATAGGAAATGAGGCGGTGCCAGTGATTGATTGGAACAGTAAATCACAGTGTGTGAACGGTGAATATTTGCACCCTGTGTACAGTACCTTGTGTCTGGCTGGGATGGTGATATCAGCAGTCCGCACCTTCATGTCTCTTTCCATTCGGAAGATCCACTGAATCAGGTCCTGAGGTGGGTAGCTGCCCCTCTGGTACACCTCCCTCTGGGGGATTTGGTGGTGTGACCCCATAGACACAACACTCTGCAGGGGACCTCCTGAAACGCAATAAGGGAATGTGTAGACTGACTTTTACAGCATTTTGTGCCTCAATTTCCAGCCAAATGTCAACTAAATTTAAACAAATTTTACCACAGAAAAAAGTGATTTAGGCATCAACCTACATTAAGTGAGCTGAAGTCAGAAAAACTGTTTGAGAGTCTCCTGTTCAAGTGGATGAAAAGATCTTTGTCCTCTTGCACCTCCTTCCCTGTCTGAAATTTTAACTCTGCACACTTGCAGTAGGACATTACAGGCGTCTGTCCGGCTTCACTTAGATGTTCTGACATCAAAATATAAATTCTGGGGCGATGATGTTTTTGTGGTAGCTGAACCCAGACTGTGGAACAAGTTACCTCTTATTTATTTAAACTGACATTTAACACCTCGCAGGGAGGTGACATGTTCTGTTTTTACGTGCCGTTTTAAATTTTATTTTATGTGTGTTTTATTTATCGTTTTGTAAATCTGTGTTTTTACTGTTAAGCACTTTGGACACATCTGGTGCTGTAAAGCCCTTTATAAATAACTGCTGATTGATTGATTGATCAAAAGATATCATCCCACATAATGTTCTCAAACATGAAAGAAATTTGATCTTTTTTGACAGAGGTATGAATGTTTGAAAATTCGTTCATTGTTAAAGATAGGGATTTTTCCTGACTTTGACCTTTGACCTATGAGCTTTAAAGTCTAATCAATTCTTTCCTATCAGGATATGAATCTTCAGTAAAAAAAAAAAAAAATCATAAGGATATAGGAAAAATTGTGGGTTACAGGCTGTTCACAAACAGACAAACAAGCAAACAAACAAACAAACAAACTGGGGCAAAAACAGAACCTCCGTCAACAAAAACCACTGAACCAAAGTCAACTTGAGAGAACAACAGAGGAAAAAAATAAAACAACTGTGGACGAAATATTTCCTTTTTAAATACGTGAGCTCACATTCTGTTCTAGAAAGGACAAATAAACAAAGATAAATAAATCAGTATGTACGTTTCCTTCAGAGTGAAGCTGCTTTCATGTGTAATTTTTTAAATAAATGCCCCCCCCCCCCCCCCCCCCACACCCAGAGATAAAAGCGAGATGTGTGATTTGTTCACTCCCACCGCTGTTTCTCTTGCAGGCTTTTTTTTTCTTTCTATTTTCCAGGTATGTTCTTTGTGTTCCAGCTTGTTTTTTTTCCTGCTTTAATTGCTTTGTTTTTCTTTTCTTTTTTTTTTTGCAGGGAAAAAGACACCAACAGGGCGGTGAGCGCGGCGGCTAATGGACAGGCTCTAATCATGAATGGAGCCATTTATCTGGAGATGTCGCTCGTGAATCGCTCCGTACAACACCCCACGCGACCAGCTGCTAAACACACATGGAGATCACTCAGGTCACTGGTGCTCAGGAGAGGAACACGATCACACCTCCACAGAGACCAAGATGGCAGAGATGGGAGGAGAAATTACACACGATGGACAGACGCAGGAGACACGGTGGTCAATTGATCTTTCCAAGCATTTGATTTGGGTTTTAAAGCTGAGGAAGCAGATTAGATCAAACCAGAAACACAAAGATCTTTGATACAACACAAAGTGTTGTGTGTTGGGGTGTGTGGCTGGACGTTTTGGTGTTCTTTTCTTTTCTTTGCTCTCCAGGTGGTATGCAAACTGATTTATTGTCTGTGGAGAAGGTGCTGGCAGAAGAGTCCTTCACCCTCATCAACATGATGTGCAGCACCTGTGGATGGTGCTCATGTGCAACCTTAAAGACTTTCAGCTGAAGCAGATAGTGAGATGGCGTTCTGCATTTAAGTCATGTGTGATTCAAGCAGAACTGCCGGGAACTCGACCTTGTGATGTTCGTTTGTGAGACGCTGAGGACCGCGCCTGGGTTTGACACATCGTGCCTGTGAAGGAGGACGGGTGAGGGACACATGCTGTCAGCACACATCAGAGGTGATTGATTATCTGAATAATTGTTAACAGTAACTTGGTATTTTGTTACGCAGTATATTTGAACTTTGATGAGAGTTGTGCAGCTCGCTTCTCGCTGCCGTGACGTGCGGACTGATGATCCTCCACCTGTTGTGAGAAGCTGCTCATTTACATAAAGCTTAAATACAGACCTGAATGTGTTGCTGATGGTGTGTGTCTTTTGAAGGATATTGGTTGTAACTGCTGACTTACCTCACCTTTTCTATCCTTCGCAGAGTCGGTTTGTCGTGTCCACCTGGGGGGTGTTTGGCGGTGAACGTGGGTCCAGAAGCGCCGGGCTTCGATCCTTTTGGGCGCTGGAGAGCGCACCGTCCTTCTCTCCGCCAGACCGACGCAGTTTTTGTTTGTACACTTTGTTATGCACCAAAGGGGGAAAATAAATTGTTTTGTTATTGGAACCGCTTTCTGGTTGTATTAGCGCTGGGTTCCGTCAGACGCAGGTCCACTCCTCAACCCGCGTCGACACATAGCACAAAGGGCCCTATCTTACACTTGGGGCAACACAGCGCATGTGTAAGCATCATTGCTGAGCTCCGACTATGTGGCTGCTGTTGACAGTCCTGTGACCATGCAGCTGTTGGCCTTAAAATAAGGTGTGGTCAGGTGCACCTTTGATGCACCGTGACTGTGAGGCAGCCAAAAGTGATGGTGCGAAAGACCACCTAAAGTCACGTGCAGTATCCACACACACACACACCTTACATAGGTGGGTTCATGATGTGTGTACACTTTGCTTGTACTTGTAGGGATACATCTTCTTGATCATCCTCTTCAAACTGCAACAAAAATGAATTCAAAAGCTGTCGTTTGCCGTTCAGCTGCTCCTGTTTGACAAGGGTCACCACAGCGGATCCCATACAGAGCCACACTGGCATTTCGCACAAGTTTTATGCTGGGTGTCCTTCCTGATGCAACTCCAATTTTACCTGGAAAAACAAACACAGCCCCTGGTCTTCCTAAGAGGCCCTCCATCCAAGGAAAAGTTTAAAAAATGACTGGTTTCTGCCCAGTGGTGGGCACAGATCTGCTAATCGCTAATTAGCGACACTAACTTTTTCATTAGTGGATTATGTTTTCAGATAATTTTGAAAACTGTCAGTGGATTAATAAGCCTCCACTAAATTTAGTTCTGCTAACTTCCAGTCTGCTAAGACGTCTTTGCTGGCATAGTGAGTAAGACCGAATGGTCAAAAATGTTTGTAAACCCTAAAACCAAATGTTAGTCCTCATCTGTCAGCCAAGCTTCCGTAAGGGACTCTGCCCCTCTGCCCTCCTTCAGCAGAAGGCTGCTGGTGTGGCTGGGAAAACCCCCCCAAAACATCATTTACTTTCAACATGCTGCAGCTCAAGAGAAGAGCAGAAGAGGTAAATCACAACGACGTTTTCAATCATGGTCAAAAACACAACAAATCACTAACAACACTCTTAAACTAACAAACTGCAATAATAATAATAAAAAAAACAAACCCCGAACTCCCATAATGCATTGCTGCAATGTATTATGATTGACAGTTTGTCTGCTTTAAAAGACAGTGTGTACATGCAAACTTTTACTTTTAAGTGAAAAGACACTTATTTATGGAATTAAATTTGTCTCATTAATACCTGCAAATGCACAGAGGGTGATCTACAAATAGTCCTTGATTTCCACACGTGTTTTGTGATCAATAAACACAAATTTCCAATTTGCAACTTGTGTGTTGGTTTTTACAAACAGAAGTGTATTGCGTAACTACATCATTTTTTTGTAAATACAAAAATAGTTAAGCTATCAAATTGACATAAACTTAAAATTCATGATGATTTATTTAATTAATTAAAAAGTCTGGTTTATGCTTCTGCTGCTCTGTAACTCTGTGTCATGCAGTGACGTGTGTGACAGTTTTAAAGTTCTCCATCTCTGGATTTTGCTTTATTCTGGAATAATTTGACCCTCAACAAGCTTTTCTTTCTACAATCATCACCTCCAAATCAAAGGTAAGCTGAACATTTTCCTCTTTTACCGACTTTGTGCTCTAAATGTGATGCAGACTTTTCTGATCCATTTATCAGCGTGCGCGCTCTATAATATGTTGGCAGACAAAAGATGAAAAGTAGAAAAGTGTCAAATCACAGCCTTTTGTGTTTGATTTAACAGGTGCACATCAGGCTGCGGGTCCGAGTCTGAACACGGTATGAAAAAAACAAACGGTCGCACTTTTAATCACAGAAATGACTCCGGTCCCACTTTCCACTTTCACTTTCAGCGAGTGTCAGAGCTGAACTTTAATTTGTACCTCTGTTATGGTGCACATCCAGACTGCTTGGGGTTTTTAATGGAAATACATTGTGATTGGATGAGACATTTTATCTGATGTGAGTTAAAAATCCGCTGTAAAAAAAAATCCATTATATACGGTGTTTATTATGTGGAAAACAATACAAAAACACTGGGACTTTTTTTGTCTGGTGACTGTGAATATCTGGTTTATATGATGACAGTTTAGTTGAGTTTTACTGGACATGGGACTGAACAATAAATTTACCTCTCAAAGCTTTGATGATGAAGTCTCTTCCATCCCACATGGCTGGCTTTATTTTCCTCTCTCTAATAAAGGCACTCTAGGGTGATGAGTCTGATTTCCCATAATGCTTTTTGGCACTTGTGTCAGTTTAACGCTCAAGCCTTCATTATTCTTTCTTCATCATTACTTTAAAAGTGACATATTTTCACTCGGTAAAAATGACAGAGTTGCTGTTAATGTATTGATAAACTGTCCGGAATTAGTCTGTTTATAAATGAAACCATGAATGAAAGTGCCTTGCGTTTTATGTACACTGCCACCGTGAAAGGTAAGTGAGACATCTTTACAGCAGCTGACAGGATGTTTAAAGACACATGTGCTGCAATGAATTTACTCAGAAGCCTCTGCGACACGAAAAGGCGCTGACAGTGTGCCAAGTCAATCTTGAAAGATAGCAGTTAGCTGTAACTTCCGCTAATTTTTTTAGGAGTTTATCGGTTTAGTATTATAAAAGTTAACTTTTTAGTTAGCAGATTAGTGGTTATGGAAGCTAACGTCTTGGTTAGTAGTGCCCACCACTGTTTATACCACAGTTTTGACTGGGCTCATGGTCAGAGCAGAGCTGGTGGGCGGGGCTGCTGTCTGCACCTTTATTCTTTATTCAGATCCCCATTAGCTGCTACCAAGGTGGGAAGGGACATGAAGGAGATTGAGTGGATGGATATGGAAGAGAGGAGGCATTCCAGGAATGAGGTGCTCAGCTGCTTCACCTCAGGGAGCTTTGCTGGATGTGCCCATTAATGAGCTGCTTGTGAGCTTTTGAGGTCTTCCTTGACAAATCTTTCACTTTCGCCACCATTTACATTGCAGTATACCAGGTTCTAGCACAGCTGGAACTTAAACGTGGCACTGGGTAGTACAGTGGATGAGTGGTTAGCACTGCTGCCTCACAGCAAGCAGGTCTTGGGGTCGTTTCCCAACCTGGTCCTTTCTGTGTGGGTTTCCTCTGGTTTCCTCCCACTATCAAAAACATGCTTATTTAGTAACTTAATGTGCAATACGTATATGTTTTTAATCAGTCTTTTTCTAATTGTTTTTATCTATTTAATGCATTTACTGCACTTTAATCTTTGCACTGTCTTCGAGGGCTGCTGTTTTTGAATTTCATTGTGCTTCTTGTGCAATGACAATAAATGAATTCAGTTCAGTTCAATTCAGTTATGTTACCTGCAATCATAGTTTTACTTCCTTTGAAGTACTTTCTTCCTTGTCAATCTCCAGATGTTCTTTATTTATGTCATCATACAAATTGCTGTTTAGATCTGGCAACTCGCTCACTCATCTTCAACCACTTTCTCCAATTAAGGGTTGTGGGGGGAGGGGGGTTTCACCCTGGACAGGACCCCAGTCTGTCTCTCACACACACACACACACACACACACACACACACACACACACACACACACACACACACACACACACACACACACACACACACACACACACACACACACACATACTTTAGAATTTCCAGTTCATGTAACCTACATGTCTTTGGATGTGGGAGAAAGCCGGAGCACCTGGAGGAAACCCACACAAACACGGATTGTGTGGGGGCTGCTTATCTGGCAACTGTTATTATTTTTAAAGGTATTCCTCAGTATTATATGAGCAAAGCGCCGCGCAGCGGCGTGAAGCTCGCTCAACGGTAGACGAAGGAACAAACTGACACAAAACAATCCGGAAATGGCACAAAAAATCTGCCCAGAGTGGAAAAAGCCACAAACCGGACAAGATTGTCGTAAAAAGCCAAAAACCGATGGTAGGTTCTGCAACAATTATTCAATTTAAAATTACTGTTTGATGATATATACACAGACATTGAAGAGCTTCACTCATTAATGTCAGCAACATCGAACGTATAATGTGTGAAATTCCAAGTGTTCCAATACTTTTGGATGGACTGTATCCTAACCTTATGATGACTCCAAATGAATATGGTATTATTACTGTTTTGTTTAAGAATGTTTCAGTTTCACTGTTGCTACACTTTGTGTGAAGTCCCCACAGAAACTGAAAGCCAAAAATATATGTACAGTTGAATGTAAAGGTTTGGGCCCCCCTGATGATTTCCGTGATTTTCCTTTATAAATCATTGGCTGTCTGGATCAGAAATTTCAGTTAAATATATCATATAGCAGACAAACACACTGATATTTGAGAAGTGAAATGAAGTTTCTCGTATTTACAGAAAGTGTGCAATAATTATTTAAACAAAATTGGGCAGGTGCATAAATTTGAGCACCCTTGTCATTTTATTGATTTGACTACATTTAGCACTAATTATTGGAACACAAAATTGGTTTGGTAAGCTCATTGACCATTGACCTCCTTACACAGGTGAATCCAATTATGAGAAAGGGTATTTAAGGTGGCCATTTGCAAATGTTTCCCCTCTTTGCATCTCTTCTAATAAGTGGCAACATGGGAGCCTCTAAACAACTCTCAAATGACCTGAAAACAAAGATTGTTCAACATCATGGTTTAGGGGAAGGATACAAAAAGCTATCTCAGAGATTTCAGCTGTCAGTTTCCACTGTGATGAACATAGTGAGGAAATGGAAGACAACAGGCACTAGTTAAGGCTCGAAGTGGCAGGCCAAGAAAAAAATTATGCATAATTTTGTTTAAAGAATTATTGCACACTTTCTGTAAATACTATAAACTTCATTTCACTTCTCAAATATCACTGTGTTTGTCTGCTATATGATATATTTAACTGAAATTTCAGATCCAGACAGCCAATGATTTATAAAGGAAAATCATCAAAATTATCAGGGGGGCACAAACTTTTGTATACAACTGTAAAGTCCAGCTTCCTGATGGAGTGGTGTAGAGGAGGACTTTCTTCAAAAGAAGACCTGGAAGTTTAGTTACAATTTGACAGAAAGTACATTTGAGATGAAAGACTAGATTTGACCCTGCGACAGACTAGCGTCCTGTCCTGGGTGTACCCCGCCTCGCGCTCTATGACTGCTGGGATAGGCTCCAGCCCCCCGCGACCCTTAATTGGACTAAGCGGTAGAAGATGGATGGATGGATGGATGGATGGACTAGATTTGATGTTTTGGTGAAAGAAACCTTTGTATTTCTTCATAACTGATGTAAATAAAGTCCAAGAAATATTCAGTGACTTGGAAATGTTCATGTTTCCATCCCCTGACTTGTCTGAAGAAAACTGGCAATAAAACTGATTATTATTTACAGGTATTATACCAAAGCATAGCATTACTTAGGGCCCCTTCACACATAGCACAAGTAAGTAGGAATCACGGCAAATCACAGTGAAACAGCCCAAATGAGTGAACCCAAAAAACAATTAGCCGACACACAGTCAGACCACATTGCGCCATTGCTGTGGAGATAAAAAGAAAAAAAAAAAACTCAGCTGCAATGTGTGGAACCACAGTGTGCTGCTGCTATGGAGATAAAAAAATAAAAACCAGCTGGAACGTGTGGAACCACATCGTGCTGCTGCTGTGGAGATAAGAAAAATACCTGGAACCACATCATGTTGCTGTTGTGGAGATAAAAAAAAACAGCTGGAACATGTGGAACCACATTGTGCTGCTGCTGTGGAGATATTCTGCGATGAAGTCACGTGCGCCCCATGGCTCTGAAACATCCACCCACACTGATTCAGACGATTCAATCAAACAGGTACTATTCAATCTAACCACAGAGTTATTACCTGGATTTGCCAACGACCTTCAATCTGCTACGCAAAAGAAGGTGAGCGCAGAAATGTCTGAATTCTACTGACAAGCTTTGAACAAAGCTCAAAAAGGAAACAACTTAGCTGAAATGCTCGGAAGACTAGCTGTGACGGCTTTTACCAAACTGAAGCATGTTGAATATCTGTTATCACAGTCTGTTTCTCAGTTCCAGGAACAGAAGGAGGAGAACCAGCAATTGAAACAGAGACTAGATGAGACCGAAAGATCTTTGATCCTTGCTGAGCAACGCATCAAAGATGAAAAGGTAACAGTCACCGTAGTGAGTGATGAGGTCCGCGGCCTGGAAGAAACTACCAGTGAACGTGACGAGACAATCACTGACTTACATGACGAACTTAAGCAGGCACATTATGAAATCACAACCCTGCAAAATGAGACTAAAACATGCAGACAAGTTCTGGCTCATGAAAAATCAAAGAACCAGGAACTGCGCAAACAACTTGTTGACACAGACTTACGCCTGATGGAAACTCGCCAACAGGTGGAGCTCACGAGCAAAGAAGTACTCTCACTAAGACGAGACTTAAGCCGTCCCGACATGAAACACTTCAGACACCTGCATGACTTTGACCAAACCTATTTGGAGAGAGAAAAACTCCAGTTCCTCTCCACAGGTACACACAGAGGACTCTTTCCACCTCCCTTCGTGGAAACAGGCTCTTATTGTCCTCCAGAAAACTTTGACAGGTATCATGAGACTCTTGAGAGCTCACCGTACGATCCCCCTCCACACGCTCAGCCTCTTTCAGTTCTCACCGATCGAGAACTTGATAAGATCGCACGAAACATAACTCGCTTTGAGCCAAGTCCTGATGGCTCCCTGGACACTGGTGATTACTTGAATGACATCAAATACTCTCTCAGGAGATTCCCTCAAGACAAGACATTCAGAAGCTTTGCATGGCACTGGAGAAAGAATTCTCTGACCACACTGCTCAGACAGGCTTAGCAGCCGCCCAAGAGGACAAACAGGGGAGAAAAGAATCTTCTCACCTGTATTACAACCGTCTGCTGCGTGCATACTTTGGAACATGCAATGAACCAGACATGGAGGAAGACCTCAGCGTCAAAACCTTGTTTGTTGAAAACCTTCACCCTGCCACAAGTTACAATCTGGGAATCCTTGTGGACCCCAAGGAATCTGACATTCAATATTTGCATGATCTTGCTTTGAAAGGTTTCACAAAGCAACAGAAAAGAGAATCTAAAGCCACTGAACATCATTCAGTTTTGAGTGTTAACACTCGACTGTCAGCTCTTGAGCGCAAAGGCACCAGCTGTGGTCCATCTTATTTCATTTATATAGCACCAAATCACAACAGAGTTGCCTCAAAGCACTTGACACAGGTAAGGTCTAACCTTACCAACCCCCAGAGCAACAGTGGTAAGGAAAAACTCCCTCTGAGGAAGAAACCTCAAGCAGACCAGACTCAAAGGGTTGACCCTCTGCTTGGGCCATGAAACAAACATAAATTACAGAACAATTCACAGAACAATTCACAGACGAATATACAAGAAATGCAATTGGTGCACAGGACAGGAGGATCGCCAACACAAATACAACTCCCATCTCTGGATGGAGCTGCACCTTAAACAGAGAAAAAACAGAATCAGGCATCAGAAACACAAAAAATACTGCATAATTTGTCAGCATTAAACAACAAGAAAAACAGAGAAGTACTAAGGTGATCGCCGGCCACTAGCCCTAAGATTCACTAAAAGACCCAGAATTTAGGTAAAGTTGAGGCCGCGGCATGCTCCGTTTACTAATAAAATGAATTAAAAGAGTAAAAAGCTTTTGATACTGTTGACCATAAAATTTTATTACAGAGATTAGAGCATGCCATAGGTATTAAAGGCACTGCGCTGCAGTGGTTTGAATCATATTTATCTAATAGATTACAATTTGTTCATGTAAATGGGGAATCTTCTTCACGGACTAAGGATAATTATGGAGTTCCACAAGGTTCTGTGCTAGGACCGATTTTATTCACTTTATACATGCTTCCCTTAGGCAGTATTATTAGAAAGCATTGCTTAAATTTTCATTGTTACGCAGATGATACCCAGCTTTATCTATCCATGAAGCCAGAGGACACACACCAATTAGCTAAACTACAGGATTGTCTTACAGACATAAAGACATGGATGACCTCTAATTTCCTGTTTTTAAATTCAGATAAAACTGAAGTTATTGTACTTGGCCCCACAAATCTTAGAAACATGGTGTCTAACCAGATCCTTACTCTGGATGGCATTACCCTGACCTCTAGTAATACTGTGAGAAATCTTGGAGTCATTTTTGATCAGGATATGTCATTCAATGCGCATATTAAGCAAATATGTAGGACTGCTTTTTTGCATTTGCGCAATATCTCTAAAATTAGAAAGGTCTTGTCTCAGAGTGATGCTGAAAAACTAATTCATGCATTTATTTCCTCTAGGCTGGACTATTGTAATTCATTATTATCAGGTTGTCCTAAAAGTTCCCTGAAAAGCCTTCAGTTAATTCAAAATGCTGCAGCTAGAGTACTGACGGGGACTAGAAGGAGAGAGCATATCTCACCCATATTGGCCTCTCTTCATTGGCTTCCTGTTAATTCTAGAATAGAATTTAAAATTCTTCTTCTTACTTATAAGGTTTTGAATAATCAGGTCCCACAGCGGTGTTCTGCTGTATCTGTTAGCTGTTTGAACTGAGCTGTTTGAGTTCTTTGAATTAACAGTCTTTTTCAAGACTTTTTTACTTTTTTACTTTTTTTTTTACTTTTTCACCGTGCTCCAACGCCTAAGGAAGACCTCTAACGGTCGAAGCATCGCGACGGAGCTCTTTTATCAGCTGGCCTTCATCAGCGTTGGCAGGCTAACTAGCTTGCTAACGCTTTCGTTTTTATTTTTGTTTTATTTTTTAGCACTGTTGTCGTGCTGCTCCACAGCCTGTCCAGTGGATTTTTATTTTATTTTTTAGCACTGTTGTCGTGTGTTACCTGTGCTGCTCCACAGCCTGTCCAGTGGATTTTTATTTTATTTTTTAGCACTGTTGTCGTGCGTTACCTGTGCTGCTCCACAGCCTGTCCAGTGGATTTTTATTTTATTTTAGCACTGTTGTCGTGTGTTACCTGTGCTGCTCCACAGCCTGTTCAGTGGATTTTTATTTTATTTTTTACCACTGTTGTCGTGTGTTACCTGTGCTGCTCCACAGCCTGTCCAGTGGATTTTTATTTTATTTTTTAGCACTGTTGTCGTGCGTTACCTGTGCTGCTCCACAGCCTGTTCAGTGGATTTTTATTTTATTTTAGCACTGTTGTCGTGCGTTACCTGTGCTGCTCCACAGCCTGTTCAGTGGATTTTTATTTTATTTTTTACCACTGTTGTCGTGTGTTACCTGTGCTGCTCCACAGCCTGTCCAGTGGATTTTTATTTTATTTTTTAGCACTGTTGTCGTGTGTTACCTGTGCTGCTCCACAGCCTGTCTAGTGGATTTTTATTTTATTTTTTAGCACTGTTGTCGTGCGTTACCTGTGCTGTTCCACAGCCTGTCCAGTGGATTTTTATTTTATTTTTTACCACTGTTGTCGTGTGTTACCTGTGCTGTTCCACAGCCTGTCCAGTGGATTTTTATTTTATTTTTTACCACTGTTGTCGTGTGTTACCTGTGCTGCTCCACAGCCTGTCTAGTGGATTTTTATTTTATTTTTTACCACTGTTGTCGTGCGTTACCTGTGCTGTTCCACAGCCTGTCCAGTGGATTTTTATTTTATTTTTTACCACTGTTGTCGTGTGTTACCTGTGCTGCTCCACAGCCTGTCCAGTGGATTTTTATTTTATTTTTTACCACTGTTGTCGTGTGTTACCTGTGCTGCTCCACAGCCTGTCTAGTGGATTTTTATTTTATTTTTTACCACTGTTGTCGTGTGTTACCTGTGCTGTTCCACAGCCTGTCTAGTGGATTTTTATTTTATTTTTTACCACTGTTGTCGTGTGTTACCTGTGCTGTTCCACAGCCTGTCCAGTGGATTTTTATTTTATTTTTTACCACTGTTGTCGTGTGTTACCTGTGCTGCTCCACAGCCTGTCCAGTGGATTTTTATTTTATTTTTTACCACTGTTGTCGTGTGTTACCTGTGCTGTTCCACAGCCTGTCTAGTGGATTTTTATTTTATTTTTTAGCACTGTTGTCGTGCGTTACCTGTGCTGTTCCACAGCCTGTCCAGTGGATTTTTATTTTATTTTTTACCACTGTTGTCGTGTGTTACCTGTGCTGCTCCACAGCCTGTCCAGTGGATTTTTATTTTATTTTTTAGCACTGTTGTCGTGCGTTACCTGTGCTGCTCCACAGCCTGTCCAGTGGATTTTTATTTTATTTTTTACCACTGTTGTCGTGTGTTACCTGTGCTGTTCCACAGCCTGTCCAGTGGATTTTTATTTTATTTTTTACCACTGTTGTCGTGTGTTACCTGTGCTGCTCCACAGCCTGTCTAGTGGATTTTTATTTTATTTTTTACCACTGTTGTCGTGTGTTACCTGTGCTGCTCCGCAGCCTGTCCAGTGGATTTTTATTTTATTATTATTATTATTATTATTTTTTTTTTAGCACTGTTGTCGTGTGTTACCTGTGCTGCTCCACAGCCTGTCCAGTGGATTTTTATTTTTATTTTATTTTTTACCACTGTTGTCATGTGTTACCTGTGCTGCTCCACAGCCTGTCCAGTGGATTTTTATTTTATTATTATTATTATTATTTTTTTTTTTTTTAGCACTGTTGTCATGTGTTACCTGTGCTGCTCCACAGCCTGTCCAGTGGATTTTTATTTTATTTTTTAGCACTGTTGTCGTGCGTTACCTGTGCTGCTCCACAGCCTGTCCAGTGGATTTTTATTTTATTATTATTATTATTATTTTTTTTTTTTTAGCACTGTTGTCGTGTGTTACCTGTGCTGCTCCACAGCCTGTCCAGTGGATTTTTATTTTATTTTTTACCACTGTTGTCGTGTGTTACCTGTGCTGTTCCACAGCCTGTCCAGTGGATTTTTATTTTATTTTTTACCACTGTTGTCGTGTGTTACCTGTGCTGCTCCACAGCCTGTCCAGTGGATTTTTATTTTATTATTATTATTATTATTTTTTTTTTTTTTAGCACTGTTGTCGTGTGTTACCTGTGCTGTTCCACAGCCTGTCTAGTGGATTTTTATTTTATTTTTACCACTGTTGTCGTGTGTTACCTGTGCTGTTCCACAGCCTGTCCAGTGGATTTTTATTTTATTTTTTACCACTGTTGTCGTGTGTTACCTGTGCTGCTCCACAGCCTGTCCAGTGGATTTTTATTTTATTTTTTACCACTGTTGTCGTGTGTTACCTGTGCTGTTCCACAGCCTGTCCAGTGGATTTTTATTTTATTTTTTACCACTGTTGTCGTGTGTTACCTGTGCTGCTCCACAGCCTGTCCAGTGGATTTTTATTTTATTATTATTATTATTTTTTTTTTTTTAGCACTGTTGTCGTGTGTTACCTGTGCTGTTCCACAGCCTGTCTAGTGGATTTTTATTTTATTTTTTACCACTGTTGTCGTGTGTTACCTGTGCTGTTCCACAGCCTGTCCAGTGGATTTTTATTTTATTTTTTACCACTGTTGTCGTGTGTTACCTGTGCTGCTCCACAGCCTGTCCAGTGGATTTTTATTTTATTTTTTACCACTGTTGTCGTGTGTTACCTGTGCTGCTCCACAGCCTGTCCAGTGGATTTTTATTTTATTTTTTACCACTGTTGTCGTGTGTTACCTGTGCTGCTCCACAGCCTGTCCAGTGGATTTTTATTTTATTTTTTACCACTGTTGTCGTGTGTTACCTGTGCTGTTCCACAGCCTGTCCAGTGGATTTTTATTTTATTTTTTACCACTGTTGTCGTGTGTTACCTGTGCTGCTCCACAGCCTGTCCAGTGGATTTTTATTTTATTTTTTACCACTGTTGTCGTGTGTTACCTGTGCTGCTCCACAGCCTGTCCAGTGGATTTTTATTTTATTTTTTACCACTGTTGTCGTGTGTTACCTGTGCTGCTCCACAGCCTGTCTAGTGGATTTTTATTTTATTTTTTACCACTGTTGTCATGTGTTACCTGTGCTGCTCCGCAGCCTGTCCAGTGGATTTTTATTTTATTATTATTATTATTATTATTTTTTTTTTTAGCACTGTTGTCGTGTGTTACCTGTGCTGCTCCACAGCCTGTCCAGTGGATTTTTATTTTTATTTTATTTTTTACCACTGTTGTCATGTGTTACCTGTGCTGCTCCACAGCCTGTCCAGTGGATTTTTATTTTATTATTATTATTATTATTTTTTTTTTTTTTAGCACTGTTGTCGTGTGTTACCTGTGCTGCTCCACAGCCTGTCCAGTGGATTTTTATTTTTATTTTATTTTTTTTTTGGCGCTGTTGTCATGTGTTACCTGTGCTGCTCCACAGCCTGTCCAGTGGATTTTTATTTTATTATTATTATTATTATTATTTTTTTTTTTAGCACTGTTGTCATGTGTTACCTGTGCTGCTCCACAGCCTGTCCAGTGGATTTTTATTTTATTTTTTAGCACTGTTGTCGTGCGTTACCTGTGCTGCTCCACAGCCTGTCCAGTGGATTTTTATTTTATTATTATTATTATTATTATTTTTTTTTTTAGCACTGTTGTCGTGTGTTACCTGTGCTGCTCCACAGCCTGTCCAGTGGATTTTTATTTTTATTTTATTTTTTACCACTGTTGTCATGTGTTACCTGTGCTGCTCCACAGCCTGTCCAGTGGATTTTTATTTTATTATTATTATTATTATTATTTTTTTTTTTAGCACTGTTGTCGTGTGTTACCTGTGCTGCTCCACAGCCTGTCCAGTGGATTTTTATTTTTATTTTATTTTTTTTTTGGCGCTGTTGTCATGTGTTACCTGTGCTGCTCCACAGCCTGTCCAGTGGATTTTTATTTTATTATTATTATTATTATTTTTTTTTTTTTTAGCACTGTTGTCATGTGTTACCTGTGCTGCTCCACAGCCTGTCCAGTGGATTTTTATTTTATTTTTTAGCACTGTTGTCGTGCATTACCTGTGCTGCTCCACAGCCTGTCCAGTGGATTTTTATTTTATTTTTTAGCACTGTTGTCGTGTGTTACCTGTGCTGCTCCACAGCCTGTCCAGTGGATTTTTATTTTATTATTATTATTATTTTTTTTTTTTTTTTAGCACTGTTGTCATGTGTTACCTGTGCTGCTCCACAGCCTGTCCAGTGGATTTTTATTTTATTTTTTAGCACTGTTGTCGTGCGTTACCTGTGCTGCTCCACAGCCTGTCCAGTGGATTTTTATTTTATTTTAGCACTGTTGTCGTGCGTTACCTGTGCTGTTCCACAGCCTGTCCAGTGGATTTTTATTTTATTTTTTAGCACTGTTGTCGTGCGTTACCTGTGCTGCTCCACAGCCTGTCCAGTGGATTTTTATTTTATTTTTTAGCACTGTTGTCGTGCGTTACCTGTGCTGCTCCACAGCCTGTCCAGTGGATTTTTATTTTATTTTAGCACTGTTGTCGTGTGTTACCTGTGCTGCTCCACAGCCTGTCCAGTGGATTTTTATTTTATTTTAGCACTGTTGTCGTGTGTTACCTGTGCTGCTCCACAGCCTGTCCAGTGGATTTTTATTTTATTTTTTAGCACTGTTGTCGTGCGTTACCTGTGCTGCTATTTTTATTTATTTTAGCACTGTTGTCGTGTGTTACCTGTGCTGCTCCACAGCCTGTCCAGTGGATTTTTATTTTATTTTTTAGCACTGTTGTCGTGCGTTACCTGTGCTGTTCCACAGCCTGTCCAGTGGATTTTTATTTTATTTTAGCACTGTTGTCGTGTGTTACCTGTGCTGTTCCACAGCCTGTCTAGTGGATTTTTATTTTATTTTTTAGCACTGTTGTCGTGCGTTACCTGTGCTGTTCCACAGCCTGTCCAGTGGATTTTTATTTTATTTTTTAGCACTGTTGTCGTGCGTTACCTGTGCTGTTCCACAGCCTGTCCAGTGGATTTTTATTTTATTTTAGCACTGTTGTCGTGTGTTACCTGTGCTGTTCCACAGCCTGTCCAGTGGATTTTTATTTTATTTTTTACCACTGTTGTCGTGTGTTACCTGTGCTGTTCCACAGCCTGTCCAGTGGATTTTTATTTTATTTTTTACCACTGTTGTCGTGTGTTACCTGTGCTGCTCCACAGCCTGTCCAGTGGATTTTTATTTTATTATTATTATTATTATTTTTTTTTTTTTTAGCACTGTTGTCGTGTGTTACCTGTGCTGTTCCACAGCCTGTCTAGTGGATTTTTATTTTATTTTTTACCACTGTTGTCGTGTGTTACCTGTGCTGTTCCACAGCCTGTCCAGTGGATTTTTATTTTATTTTTTACCACTGTTGTCGTGTGTTACCTGTGCTGCTCCACAGCCTGTCCAGTGGATTTTTATTTTATTATTATTATTATTATTATTTTTTTTTTTAGCACTGTTGTCGTGTGTTACCTGTGCTGTTCCACAGCCTGTCTAGTGGATTTTTATTTTATTTTTTACCACTGTTGTCGTGTGTTACCTGTGCTGCTCCACAGCCTGTCCAGTGGATTTTTATTTTATTTTTTACCACTGTTGTCGTGTGTTACCTGTGCTGTTCCACAGCCTGTCCAGTGGATTTTTATTTTATTTTTTACCACTGTTGTCGTGTGTTACCTGTGCTGCTCCACAGCCTGTCCAGTGGATTTTTATTTTATTATTATTATTATTATTTTTTTTTTTAGCACTGTTGTCGTGTGTTACCTGTGCTGTTCCACAGCCTGTCTAGTGGATTTTTATTTTATTTTTTACCACTGTTGTCGTGTGTTACCTGTGCTGTTCCACAGCCTGTCCAGTGGATTTTTATTTTATTTTTTACCACTGTTGTCGTGTGTTACCTGTGCTGCTCCACAGCCTGTCCAGTGGATTTTTATTTTATTTTTTACCACTGTTGTCGTGTGTTACCTGTGCTGTTCCACAGCCTGTCTAGTGGATTTTTATTTTATTTTTTAGCACTGTTGTCGTGCGTTACCTGTGCTGTTCCACAGCCTGTCCAGTGGATTTTTATTTTATTTTTTACCACTGTTGTCGTGTGTTACCTGTGCTGCTCCACAGCCTGTCCAGTGGATTTTTATTTTATTTTTTAGCACTGTTGTCGTGCGTTACCTGTGCTGCTCCACAGCCTGTCCAGTGGATTTTTATTTTATTTTTTACCACTGTTGTCGTGTGTTACCTGTGCTGTTCCACAGCCTGTCCAGTGGATTTTTATTTTATTTTTTACCACTGTTGTCGTGTGTTACCTGTGCTGCTCCACAGCCTGTCTAGTGGATTTTTATTTTATTTTTTACCACTGTTGTCATGTGTTACCTGTGCTGCTCCGCAGCCTGTCCAGTGGATTTTTATTTTATTATTATTATTATTATTATTTTTTTTTTAGCACTGTTGTCGTGTGTTACCTGTGCTGCTCCACAGCCTGTCCAGTGGATTTTTATTTTTATTTTATTTTTTACCACTGTTGTCATGTGTTACCTGTGCTGCTCCACAGCCTGTCCAGTGGATTTTTATTTTATTATTATTATTATTATTTTTTTTTTTTTTAGCACTGTTGTCGTGTGTTACCTGTGCTGCTCCACAGCCTGTCCAGTGGATTTTTATTTTTATTTTATTTATTTTTTGGCGCTGTTGTCATGTGTTACCTGTGCTGCTCCACAGCCTGTCCAGTGGATTTTTATTTTATTATTATTATTATTATTTTTTTTTTTTTTTAGCACTGTTGTCATGTGTTACCTGTGCTGCTCCACAGCCTGTCCAGTGGATTTTTATTTTATTTTTTAGCACTGTTGTCGTGCGTTACCTGTGCTGCTCCACAGCCTGTCCAGTGGATTTTTATTTTATTATTATTATTATTATTATTTTTTTTTTTAGCACTGTTGTCGTGTGTTACCTGTGCTGCTCCACAGCCTGTCCAGTGGATTTTTATTTTTATTTTATTTTTTACCACTGTTGTCATGTGTTACCTGTGCTGCTCCACAGCCTGTCCAGTGGATTTTTATTTTATTATTATTATTATTATTTTTTTTTTTTTAGCACTGTTGTCGTGTGTTACCTGTGCTGCTCCACAGCCTGTCCAGTGGATTTTTATTTTTATTTTATTTTTTTTTTGGCGCTGTTGTCATGTGTTACCTGTGCTGCTCCACAGCCTGTCCAGTGGATTTTTATTTTATTATTATTATTATTATTTTTTTTTTTTTTAGCACTGTTGTCATGTGTTACCTGTGCTGCTCCACAGCCTGTCCAGTGGATTTTTATTTTATTTTTTAGCACTGTTGTCGTGCGTTACCTGTGCTGCTCCACAGCCTGTCCAGTGGATTTTTATTTTATTTTTTAGCACTGTTGTCGTGTGTTACCTGTGCTGCTCCACAGCCTGTCCAGTGGATTTTTATTTTTATTTTATTTTTTACCACTGTTGTCATGTGTTACCTGTGCTGCTCCACAGCCTGTCCAGTGGATTTTTATTTTATTATTATTATTATTATTTTATTTTTTTTTTAGCACTGTTGTCGTGTGTTACCTGTGCTGCTCCACAGCCTGTCCAGTGGATTTTTATTTTTATTTTATTTTTTTTTTGGCGCTGTTGTCATGTGTTACCTGTGCTGCTCCACAGCCTGTCCAGTGGATTTTTATTTTATTATTATTATTATTATTATTTTTTTTTTTAGCACTGTTGTCATGTGTTACCTGTGCTGCTCCACAGCCTGTCCAGTGGATTTTTATTTATTTTTTAGCACTGTTGTCGTGCATTACCTGTGCTGCTCCACAGCCTGTCCAGTGGATTTTTATTTTATTTTTTAGCACTGTTGTCGTGTGTTACCTGTGCTGCTCCACAGCCTGTCCAGTGGATTTTTATTTTATTATTATTATTATTTTTTTTTTTTTTTTAGCACTGTTGTCATGTGTTACCTGTGCTGCTCCACAGCCTGTCCAGTGGATTTTTATTTTATTTTTTAGCACTGTTGTCGTGCGTTACCTGTGCTGCTCCACAGCCTGTCCAGTGGATTTTTATTTTATTTTAGCACTGTTGTCGTGCGTTACCTGTGCTGTTCCACAGCCTGTCCAGTGGATTTTTATTTTATTTTTTAGCACTGTTGTCGTGCGTTACCTGTGCTGCTCCACAGCCTGTCCAGTGGATTTTTATTTTATTTTTTAGCACTGTTGTCGTGCGTTACCTGTGCTGCTCCACAGCCTGTCCAGTGGATTTTTATTTTATTTTTTAGCACTGTTGTCGTGTGTTACCTGTGCTGCTCCACAGCCTGTCCAGTGGATTTTTATTTTATTTTAGCACTGTTGTCGTGTGTTACCTGTGCTGCTCCACAGCCTGTCCAGTGGATTTTTATTTTATTTTAGCACTGTTGTCGTGTGTTACCTGTGCTGCTCCACAGCCTGTCCAGTGGATTTTTATTTTATTTTTTAGCACTGTTGTCGTGCGTTACCTGTGCTGCTCCACAGCCTGTCCAGTGGATTTTTATTTTATTTTAGCACTGTTGTCGTGTGTTACCTGTGCTGCTCCACAGCCTGTCCAGTGGATTTTTATTTTATTTTTTAGCACTGTTGTCGTGCGTTACCTGTGCTGTTCCACAGCCTGTCCAGTGGATTTTTATTTTATTTTAGCACTGTTGTCGTGTGTTACCTGTGCTGTTCCACAGCCTGTCCAGTGGATTTTTATTTTATTTTTTAGCACTGTTGTCGTGTGTTACCTGTGCTGTTCCACAGCCTGTCTAGTGGATTTTTATTTTATTTTTTAGCACTGTTGTCGTGCGTTACCTGTGCTGTTCCACAGCCTGTCCAGTGGATTTTTATTTTATTTTAGCACTGTTGTCGTGTGTTACCTGTGCTGTTCCACAGCCTGTCCAGTGGATTTTTATTTTATTTTTTAGCACTGTTGTCGTGCGTTACCTGTGCTGTTCCACAGCCTGTCCAGTGGATTTTTATTTTATTTTAGCACTGTTGTCGTGTGTTACCTGTGCTGTTCCACAGCCTGTCCAGTGGATTTTTATTTTATTTTTTAGCACTGTTGTCGTGCGTTACCTGTGCTGCTCCACAGCCTGTCCAGTGGATTTTTATTTTATTTTAGCACTGTTGTCGTGTGTTACCTGTGCTGTTCCACAGCCTGTCCAGTGGATTTTTATTTTATTTTTTAGCACTGTTGTCGTGTGTTACCTGTGCTGTTCCACAGCCTGTCCAGTGGATTTTATTTTATTTTTTAGCACTGTTGTCGTGCGTTACCTGTGCTGCTCCACAGCCTGTCCAGTGGATTTTTATTTTATTTTTTAGCACTGTTGTCGTGCGTTACCTGTGCTGTTCCACAGCCTGTCCAGTGGATTTTTATTTTATTTTTTAGCACTGTTGTCGTGCGTTACCTGTGCTGTTCCACAGCCTGTCCAGTGGATTTTTATTTTATTTTAGCACTGTTGTCGTGTGTTACCTGTGCTGTTCCACAGCCTGTCCAGTGGATTTTTATTTTATTTTTTAGCACTGTTGTCGTGTGTTACCTGTGCTGTTCCACAGCCTGTCCAGTGGATTTTTATTTTATTTTTTAGCACTGTTGTCGTGCGTTACCTGTGCTGCTCCACAGCCTGTCCAGTGGATTTTTATTTTATTTTAGCACTGTTGTCGTGTGTTACCTGTGCTGCTCCACAGCCTGTCCAGTGGATTTTTATTTTATTTTTTAGCACTGTTGTCGTGCGTTACCTGTGCTGTTCCACAGCCTGTCCAGTGGATTTTTATTTTATTTTAGCACTGTTGTCGTGTGTTACCTGTGCTGTTCCACAGCCTGTCCAGTGGATTTTTATTTTATTTTTTAGCACTGTTGTCGTGTGTTACCTGTGCTGTTCCACAGCCTGTCTAGTGGATTTTTATTTTATTTTTTACCACTGTTGTCGTGTGTTACCTGTGCTGTTCCACAGCCTGTCCAGTGGATTTTTATTTTATTTTTTACCACTGTTGTCGTGTGTTACCTGTGCTGCTCCACAGCCTGTCCAGTGGATTTTT
>NW_022986371.1:0-59146 GCF_902500255.1 Thalassophryne amazonica | reverse complement strand
AATTGCTGGCTAAGGCTAAGCGTAAATTTGGTAAGATTGTAATTCACGTCGGCAGTAATGACACTCGGTTACGCCAATCGGAGGTCACTAAAATTAACATTAAATCGGTGTGTAACTTTGCAAAAACAATGTCGGACTCTGTTGTTTTCTCTGGGCCCCTCCCCAATCAGACCGGGAGTGACATGTTTAGCCGCATGTTCTCCTTGAATTGCTGGCTGTCTGAGTGGTGTCCAAAAAATGAGGTGGGCTTCATTGATAATTGGCAAAGCTTCTGGGGAAAACCTGGTCTTGTTAGGAGAGACGGCATCCATCCCACTTTAGAGGGAGCAGCTCTCATTTCTAGAAATCTGGCCAATTTTCTTGGATCCTCCAAACTGTGACTGTCTAGCGTTGGGACCAGGAGGCAGAGCTGTGGTCTTATACACCTCTCTGCAGCTTCTCTCCCCCTGCCATCCCCTCATTACCCCATCCCCGTAGAGACGGTGCCTGCTTCCAGACCACCAATAACCAGCAAAAATCTATTTAAGCAAAAAAATTCAAAAAGAAAAAATAATATAGCACCTTCAACTGCACCACAGACTAAAACAGTTAAATGTGGTCTATTAAACATTAGGTCTCTCTCTTCTAAGTCCCTGTTGGTAAATGATATAATAATTGATCAACGTATTGATTTATTCTGCCTAACAGAAACCTGGTTACAGCAGGATGAATATGTTAGTTTAAATGAGTCAACACCCCCGAGTCACACTAACTGTCAGAATGCTCGTAGTACGGGCCGGGGCGGAGGATTAGCAGCAATCTTCCATTCCAGCTTATTAATTAATCAAAAACCTAGACAGAGCTTTAATTCATTTGAAAGCTTGTCTCTTAGTCTTTTCTATCCAAATTGGAAGTCCCAAAAACCAGTTTTATTTGTTATTATCTATCGTCCACCTGGTCCTTACTGTGAGTTTCTCTGTGAATTTTCAGACCTTCTGTCTGACTTAGTGCTTAGCTCAGATAAGATACTTATAGTGGGCGATTTTAACATCCACACAGATGCTGAGAATGACAGCCTCAACACTGCATTTAATCTATTATTAGACTCTATTGGCTTTGCTCAAAAAGTAAATGAGTCCACCCACCACTTTAATCATATCTTAGATCTTGTTTTGACTTATGGTATGGAAATAGAAGACTTAACAGTATTCCCTGAAAACTCCCTTCTGTCTGATCATTTTTTAATAACATTTACATTTACTCTGATGGACTACCCTGCAGTGGGGAATAAGTTTCATTACACTAGAAGTCTTTCAGAAAGCGCTGTAACTAGGTTTAAGGATATGATTCCTTCTTTATGTTCTCTATTGTCATATACCAACACAGAGCAGAGTAGCTACCTAAACTCTGTAAGGGAGTTAAGAGTATCTCGTCAATAGTTTTACATCCTCATTGAAGACAACTTTGGATGCTGTAGCTCCTCTGAAAAAGAGAGCTTTAAATCAGAAGTGTCTGACTCCGTGGTATAACTCACAAACTCGTAGCTTAAAGCAGATAACCCGTAAGTTGGAGAGGAAATGGCGTCTCACTAATTTAGAAGATCTTCACTTAGCCTGGAAAAAGAGTTTGTTGCTCTATAAAAAAGCCCTCCGTAAAGCTAGGACATCTTTCTACTCATCACTAATTGAAGAAAATAAGAACAACCCCAGGTTTCTTTTCAGCACTGTAGCCAGGCTGACAAAGAGTCAGAGCTCTATTGAGCTGAGTATTCCATTAACTTTAACTAGTAATGACTTCATGACTTTCTTTGCTAACAAAATTTTGACTATTAGAGAAAAAATTACTCATAACCATCCCAAAGATGTATCGTTATCTTTGGCTGCTTTCAGTGATGCCGGTATTTGGTTAGACTCTTTCTCTCTGATTGTTCTGTCTGAGTTATTTTCATTAGTTACTTCATCCAAACCATCAACATGTTTATTAGACCCCATTCCTGCCAGGCTGCTCAAGGAAGTCCTACCATTATTTAATGCTTCAATCTTAAATATGATCAACTTATCTTTGTTAGTTGGCTATGTACCACAGGCTTTTAAGGTGGCAGTAATTAAACCATTACTTAAAAAGCCATCACTTGACCCAGCTATTTTAGCTAATTATAGGCCAATCTCCAACCTTCCTTTTCTCTCAAAGATTCTTGAGAGGGTAGTTGTAAAACAGCTAACTGATCACCTGCAGAGGAATGGTCTATTTGAAGAGGTTCAGTCAGGTTTTAGAATTCATCATAGTACAGAAACAGCATTAGTGAAGGTTACAAATGATCTTCTTATGGCTTCGGACAGTGGACTTATCTCTGTGCTTGTTCTGTTGGACCTCAGTGCTGCTTTTGATACTGTTGACCATAAAATTTTATTACAGAGATTAGAGCATGTCATAGTTATTAAAGGCACTGTGCTGCGGTGGTTTGAATCATATTTGTCTAATAGATTACAATTTGTTCATGTAAATGGGGAATCTTCTTCACAGACTAAAGTTAATTATGGAGTTCCACAAGGTTCTGTGCTAGGACCAATTTTATTCACTTTATACATGCTTCCCTTAGGCAGTATTATTAGACGGTATTGCTTAAATTTTCATTGTTACGCAGATGATACCCAGCTTTATCTATCCATGAAGCCAGAGGACACACACCAATTAGCTAAACTGCAGGATTGTCTTACAGACATAAAGACATGGATGACCTCTAATTTCCTGCTTTTAAACTCAGATAAAACTGAAGTTATTGTACTTGGCCCCACAAATCTTAGAAGCATGGTGTCTAACCAGATCTTTACTCTGGATGGCATTTCCCTGACCTCTAGTAATACTGTGAGAAATCTTGGAGTCATTTTTGATCAGGATATGTCATTCAAAGTGCATATTAAACAAATATGTAGGACTGCCTTTTTGCATTTACGCAATATCTCTAAAATCAGAAAGGTCTTGTCTCAGAGTGATGCTGAAAAACTAATTCATGCATTTATTTCCTCTAGGCTGGACTATTGTAATTCTTTATTATCAGGTTGTCCTAAAAGTTCCCTAAAAAGCCTTCAGTTAATTCAAAATGCTGCAGCTAGAGTACTGACGGGGACTAGCAGGAGAGAGCATATCTCACCCGTGTTGGCCTCTCTTCATTGGCTTCCTGTTAATTCTAGAATAGAATTTAAAATTCTTCTTCTTACTTATAAGGTTTTGAATAATCAGGTCCCATCTTATCTTAGGGACCTCGTAGTACCATATCACCCCAATAGAGCGCTTCGCTCTCAGACTGCAGGCTTACTTGTAGTTCCTAGGGTTTGTAAGAGTAGAATGGGAGGCAGAGCCTTCAGCTTTCAGACTCCTCTCCTGTGGAACCAGCTCCCAATTCAGATCAGGGAGACAGATACCCTCTCTACTTTTAAGATTAGGCTTAAAACTTTCCTTTTCGCTAAGGCTTATAGTTAGGGCTGGATCGGGTGACCCTGGACTATCCCTTAGTTATGCTGCTATAGACGTAGACTGCTGGGGGGTTCCCATGATGCACTGTTTCTTTCTCTTTTTGCTCTGTATGCATCACTCCGCATTTAATCATTAGTGATCGATCTCTGCTCCCCTCCACAGCATGTCTTTTTCCTGGTTCTTTCCCTCAGCCCCAACCAGTCTCAGCAGAAGACTTCCCCTCCCTGAGCCTGGTTCTGCTGGAGGTTTCTTCCTGTTAAAAGGGAGTTTTTCCTTCCTACTGTTGCCAAGTGCTTGCTCACAGGGGGTCGTTTTGACCGTTGGGGTTTTTCTCTAATTATTGTATGGCCTTGCCTTACAATATAAAGCGCCTTGGGGCAACTGTTTGTTGTGATTTGGCGCTATATAAAAAAAAAAGTTGGTTGGTTGGTTGGGTCCGAAATAGCTAACGCAAGCTAACCGCTAACGAAAATGCTAGCCGCTCCTAAGATTTTACACAGGAGTAAAATAATTACTTAAAATTCACAGCAGCTCAACTGAATAAAAGAACAGAAGTATTAAACGGGTAGAAAAGAAACATTTGTAAAAAGTAACAACGGAGAGGGGAGGTGTTGACCTAGCTAGCGAAAGCTAACCGCTAGCGAATGCTAACCGCTAGCAATTCACAACAGCACTGTTGTTAAATAACGTTCAGAGCAGATACAATTAATAACCAGAAGAGTGCTAAACAGAAATAAAAGAAGCGTATACAACCGTGTGAAGTTCAGAGCGTCACAGCAACAAACAATCCGTCAGAAGCAAGTTGCCAGATCTGCTTCATGTCCTCCTTTAGTCCTGAGAAGACTGGTGGAAGAGTATGATAAATCAGTCTGTAAACTGAGTGTAGATACAAGTGAGGGAAGCCACCAAGACTCCTGGGGTAAATGTTTTCTGCTTGGGTGGGCGGGACCCTGTTGAGGCCTGGTGTTGTGGTATCCGTGGTAACGAAGTAAGTTGATGCCTCCTCAGTTTTTAATGAGCTGCAGCTGGCCGGCGGTCAATGTCGGGTAAAGCTCTCAAAGTGTTGGCAGAAGTAACAGTTGGGGCGGTAAGAATGTCTCATTAGTATTTAAATGTGTGCCGATAAAAAGGTTTTATTTTTATTTGTATCATCTTTCTGTTCATATTATTGTAATTGTGTTTGTTTTGTGTCGCTGTGAAAAACTTTGTAGTACCACAAACTGAGGATTTATACATATTTTTAGGTTGCTTCGATCTTTGTCACCGATTGTTGTTTTACTTCTGATGACCTGCATGATGATTTAAGGTCAAGAAGAGGGTTCAAGTTGTCTGATGGTGTGGATGGGAGGAGACATGGTCATTTTAAAGGACGAGTGTGTTGGAGGTGAAGTGAGAGTCTGACAGGGAGATGATGAATGTCATCAGTGCATATGCCCCACAGGTGGAGAGTGAACCCAAGCATGAAAGAGTGGTGACTGGAGTGGACTTCAGTGGACATGTTGGTGAAGGGAACAGGTGATGGGGAAGGAAATCAGGAAGTGAGGACAGCTAAGAAGAGTTGGTCCTGATGACATTCCACTGGAGGTATGAAAAAATGTCTAGGAGAGATGGCAGTGGAGTTTCTAACTAGATTGTTTCAAAAAATCTTGGAAAGTGAGAGGATGCCTGAGGAGCAGAGACGACGTGTGCTGATTCCTATTTTTAAGAACAAGGGTGATGTGCAGAGTGCTTAGAAAACAGGTGAAATCTGTGAGCAGCAGTATGGTTTCATGCTGAGAAAGAGCACTACAGATGCAATGTTTGCTCTGAGAATACTGGTGAAGTACAGAGAAGGTCAGAAGGAGTAACATTGTGTGTTTGTGGATTTAGAGGACGAGTCGTGGTATTGTATGAGGAAGTCTGGAGTGGCAGAGAAGTTTGTGAGGGTAGTGCTGGACATGTACAAGGAATGACAGACTCATTCAAGGTGCAGATGGGATTACACCAAGGATCAGCTCTGAGTCCTTTCTTGTTTGCAGTGGTGATGAACAGGCTGACGGATGGACAGGATTAAGAATGAACATATCAGAGGGAAAGCTCAGGTTGGATGGTTTGGAGACAAAGTCGGTTACCGTTGTGCAGCGGGCAGGTCGGCACAAAGGTTCTTGTGTGTATTTGCAGGTTTCGTGTCCTGGAGTTCACCTTCCGGGCCAAGATGACGTGTACCTCAGTCTGTGTGTCCTGGGTCAGTACCGTCAGTCCCAACGCCTGGCGGCTGTCTTCCCTCTGCTGCTGCACGAGAAGATGACCTTTGAAAAAGTATGGCCCGCTCCTCGTCAGGAACCAGAACCACTCAGGGGACGCTTTGTGGATCAGAACCTGCAAACCTTTCCATCCCTGTTACCAAGACTTCACCTTAACCTGGACTTGTTTAACTTCAGTTCCTGTCACTCTGAATCCAGTTTGTGGGTTTGTTTGTATTTTACATGACTGTGTGTGTGTGTGTGTGTGTGTGTGTGTGTGTGTGTGTGTGTGTGTGTGTGTGTGTGTGTGTGTGTGTGTGTGTGTGTGTGTGTGTGTGCGCGTGTGTGTGTGTGTGTGTGTGTGTGTGTGTGTGCGTGCATGCGTGTGCACAGATTTTCCGACACGCTGTGGACCCTGCAGACGTCTCCGTCCTGCTTCAGTGTAAGTCTGACAATGATGTCCGTCTCTGTTGTCATGGTGATGTGGTTTGAAGTCAAGGTTTTAAGTTGGTTGTGAGGTCGTAACTTTTTGATTTCGATGATGGTGTTTGTGATGTGCTGAAACTTTTCAGCTGGATGGCCACCCTACATTTTTGTCTCGACCAGAGTCCACTGAGACAGGACTGTAAATGTCATCCTTAAGTGGTACCGAGAACCTGCTCAGCCCCGGAGGTCAGAATAAATCGTGATCCAACAAAAGTGAATCATGGGATTTTGGGGGTGACCCTGTGTAAAAGTAGGTGAAAGTGGACAGCGGAGTCCAGTGTGCAGTCACCAGGATGTCCCACGTCCTGAACGCCCTCATCAGCAGAAGACAGCTTTGACATTTCAACAGAGAAATTTTAGCTTCCTGGAGACGTATGCAATTGAGCCAAATGTAAAAATCCCAGACAAAATGAGTGTGTAATCTGATATAAAATAGTGTGGAATAGTAAGAACTGTCATCACATACTAGTTTTGTCTCTTTTTTTGTAATTGGGCTGAATTCCACTGATTGGTCAGGGTCGACCTTTTTGTCCATTTTCTGACATTGAACTTCTCAGTGAGATAATTTCAGTTGGACTGAACCAATTGTCTCCACACTTGGGGTGTGCTTCACCTCCAGTGACCCCACAAACCCTATTGAGTTTAGGGTCAAACGGTCAAAGGTCAAGATCACTGAATTGTCCTTTGTTAAAGCTTTCTGCAGGGAAGTGCCACTTGTGCCGCAGGGGCTCAGACGTCTCTGAACGTTTGGAACCAGAGGAGGTTGTGGGGATCTCACCGTCTGCTTTCCTCTCAGATGAAGTGGTCCGGATCGAGCTGGTGCAGCTGGTTCCTCCAGGTGACACTCTGTGGCTGCACACCGCCAGTCTGACTCATCAGTGGGTTTTTTTTAAGTTAAACTTCCAGATGTTCACAGACATTTGTGTGTTGCAGCGGGCGAAGCTCTGGCCTGCTTTGAAGACAACGCTCGATGTTTCTTATTCCCAGAACCTAAGCTGGTTCCTTCCTTCTCCGGAATGGACCGAGAGGTTCTGATGACCCGAGCGCCTCACTTTCCAGTACGTGTACTTTGACGATGTTCCTACAAAAGATGGCGGTTTGTGCTGCATTAGTAAGGGTCCGGGATCAGAACCTGGTGTTTGAGGGTAGTCCAGTTCCATGTGTGCTCTGTTTCCAGGGTATTGCTCCAAGGTCGGAGTTCTCCAGCAGGACAACCATCACTGAGTGCTCAGCCGATGCAGAAGTCAACCTTCACCCCAACGTCCTCACGGTAACCTCACTCACTGACTGACTCGCTCTCTGGCTCGCTCGCTCATTCACTGACTGACTCACTCACTGATTCACTCGCTCACTGACTCACTCACTGACTTTCACTAACTCACTCACTGAATGATTCGCTCAATGACTGACTGGCTCACTGCCTGACTCGGTCATTGACTGACTCACTCACTGAATGATTCGCTCACTGACTCACTTGCTCTCTCTGACTAACTCACTCATTCACTGACTCATTCCCTGACTGACTGACTCACTCACTGACTGACTCGGTCATTCACTGACTTTCACTGACTCACTCACTGAATGATTCGCTCAATGACTGACTGGCTCACTGACTGACTCGCTCACTGACTGACTCACTCACTGATTCACTCGCTCACTGACTCACTCACTGACTGACTCGGTCATTCACTGACTCACTCACTGAATGATTCACTCAATGACTGACTGGCTCACTGACTGACTCGGTCATTGACTGACTCACTCACTGAATGATTTGCTCACTGACTCACTTGCTTTCTCACTGACTAACAAGCTCACTCACTGACTCACTCCCTGACTGACTCGCTCTCTCACTGGGTCTGTCACTGATTAACTCACTCACTGGCTTGCTCACTGACTGACTCGCTCACCGACTGACTCACTCACTCAATGACAGATTCACTTGCTCACTGACTCTGAATGATTTGCTCACTGACTGACTTGCTCTCTGACTGATTCACTGTCTCACTGGCTCTGTCACTGATTAACTCACTCACTGGCTCACTGACTGACTGACTCGCTCACTGATTCACTCTCTCACTGACTCGCTCACTGACTGACTTTTACCCTGGACAGACCTCACGTTCTCTAAACCCTGACTTGTGGTTTTTATCTGGACAGACCTCACGCCCTCTAAACCCTGACTTGTGGTTTTTATTTGGACAGACCTCACGCCCTCTAAACCCCGACATGTGGTTTTTATCTGGACAGACCTCACGCCCTCTAAGGCCTGACTTGTGGTTTTTATCTGGACAGACCTCACGCCCTCTAAAGCCTGACTTGTGGTTTTTATCTGGACAGACCTCACGCCCTCTAAACCCCGACTTGTGGTTTTTATCTGGACAGACCTCACGCCCTCTAAACCCCGACTTGTGGTTTTTATCTGGACAGACCTCACGCCCTCTAAAGCCCGACTTGTGGTTTTTATCTGGACAGACATCACGCCCTCTAAAGCCTGACTTGTGGTTTTTATCTGGACAGACCTCACGCCCTCTAAACCCCGACTTGTGGTTTTTATCTGGACAGACCTCACGCCCTCTAAACCCCGACTTGTGGTTTTTATCTGGACAGACCTCACGCCCTCTAAACCCCGACTTGTGGTTTTTATATGGACAGACCTCACGCCCTCTAAACCCCGACTTGTGGTTTTTATATGGACAGACCTCACGCCCTCTAAACCCCGACTTGTGGTTTTATATGGACAGACCTCACACCCTCTAAACCCCGACTTGTGGTTTTTATCTGGACAGACCTCACGCCCTCTAAATCCCGACTTGTGGTTTTTATCTGGACAGACCTCACGCCCTCTAAACCCCGACTTGTGATTTTTATCTGGACAGACCTCACGCCCTCTAAACCCCGACTTGTGGTTTTTATCTGGACAGACCTCACGCCCTCTAAACTCTGACTTGTGGTTTTTATCTGGACAGACCTCACGCCCTCTAAACCCCGACTTGTGGTTTTTATCTGGACAGACCTCACGTCCTCTAAACCCGGACTTGTGGTTTTTATCTGGACAGACCTCACGCCCTCTAAACCCTGACTTGTGGTTTTTATCTGGACAGACCTCACGCCCTCTAAACCCCGACTTGTGGTTTTTATCTGGACAGACCTCACGCCCTCTAAACCCCGACTTGTGGTTTTTATATGGACAGACCTCACGCCCTCTAAACCCCGACTTGTGGTTTTTATATGGACAGACCTCACGCCCTCTAAACCCCGACTTGTGGTTTTTATCTGGACAGACCTCACATGGTGAATTCAAAATGTCACATTCTTTGTTTTTGTTTTTTTTCCCGAACCCGGTGCTAAAGACATGTAGAACCCGCCGCGGCCGATCCCAGACCTCTTCTCATGAAAGGGCTCAAACTGTGGAAGGGAGACGAGGTACCTCAGTGGACAGAGAGGGACATGGGACAGATCCACACAGATCCCAGTCTGTGTCTCCAGTGAGTCCTGGAAACACCCAGAGTCTGGACTGCATGGCACCCGGTCCAGCTGATTGGGACTCGGTCAGCACCTTGTGGCGTGTAAGTTGACCCGGCTCTGAGCATTTAGACCCTCAATGGATCCCTCTGGACTCCTGTCCACTGGTGACCAGTAAGGCCACCATCAGTCTCACTGTCTCTTTGAGAGACAAAGTGGGCGTGTACTAGGACAAAGGGGAGTGGCTCTTTTCATAACAAGATATGACCAAAGATGTCATGAAAAAAAGTCTGTTATTTTCTTGTTGTGTTCTTTGACAGGATGAACGGATTTCTGAGGACGAGTGCGGCTCATCAGGAACGCACATCGACTCCACCCACAGCCAACGTCCTGATGCATCGGCAGCGTGGAGGGCGTGTCAGGATCGCACTGCCAGGTAGTTCACTTTTTTATGAAGGGCACCAGGGACTAAGAAGACAAAACTGCGCGTCTCCCAGACCTGCGTGCTCAGCACACTCCTCTACGGTAGCGAGGCATGGACCACCTACACCAGACATGAGAGAAAGCTCAACAGCTACCATCTGAGGTTCCTTAGATGAATTCTGCACATCGGATGGCAGGACAAGGTGCCCAACACAGAGGTCTTGGAACGCGCCAACATGAGCAGCGTGTTCACCAGTCTTGGCTAAAGGCGCCTTCATTGGCTCGACCACGTCAGGAGAATGGATCAGCACCACATTCCTAAAGATCGACTGTACGGTGAGCTGGCAGAGGGCACTCGTTTGGCTGGTCGACCACGCCTGGACCTCAAGGATGTCTGCAAGAAAGACATGAAGATGTGCAGCATCAATGTCAACACGTGGGAGCGGCGAGCAGAGGACCGTGTAACCTGGAACCTTACTGTCAGAACAGGTGCGCAGAGGAGCAGGAGAGGAACCAAGGCCTCGCTGAGCAGCGAGCGAGGAGGAAGGAGTGACAGCGGCAGCCTCAGCAGGCATCACAGTGCACGTGTCACTTGCGCATTGGACTGATACGTCACTTGCGCAGGTGCAGATAGAAAGAAAAGACAAAACTTTCCTGTATATTTGTTTTGTCTATTGTGTCTGTATCATGGTCCAAGCAGAGGGTCGCCCCTTTGAGTCTGGTCTGCTTGAGGTTTCTTCCTCACATCATCAGACAGTGTTTGTTCATGACCACTGGCGCCTGTGTTCTGGCTCTGGGGGTTGGTGAGGTCAGACCTTACTTGTGGCAGCTTGTGATTTGGTGCTGTATAAATAACATAAAGTAAAATTGAATTGAAAATGTGTTAAAAAACATACAAACAAACAAAAAAGAAAAGCCAAAAAACAAACAGGACGCTACACCATCGTCTCCCGCAGACGGACTGATGCCGTCGGATGGAGGACCAGGAACTGAAGTGTCCTGTGGTCAGACATCCTCGCCGCGAGCACCGACGAGGTCCGAGCTGCCGTTTTTTTTGTTGTTGTTGTTTTTTTTATGAAGGGCACCAGGAACTGATGCCTCTGTGGGTGTTTCTGTGGTCAGGTCTGAGTCCAGGTCTCACAGAGTGTGGGAGGAAGTTCACGATTGTGTTCGGAGGCTCCTGACCGCGCCCAAAGCCATACAGCGACTCATCTCCGTGAGTAACGCAAAACAACAAAGTCTGATACAGGCTGCTTCCTCCTCCTCCTCTGGGACACTTACTCTGATTGGACACTTTAGATCTTTTACATAATTCTGGGTGGGGCTTGTGTTCTACTGGTATCTCTGTCCTCTTCTTACTTTCAGGGTGCTACGCAGTCTGAGGTGGACATGATTTTGACCAGGACCTCCATCTGTCCTGGTCCGCCGTGGTGACCACTCCCTCCTTGGTGACCACGCCCCCCAGGTCGTTCATGTGACCATGATTTTGCCTGCATTAAAGTGATGTTTAGTCTTTGTGACAGAGTCTGGACTGTTTGTGGTCTCAAGTCTTCAGTCCAGAGGACTCGAACCATCCAGTCTCTGAAGGTTCTCTTCTCATGAAGTGTCAGTCAGTGTTCTGTCTCTTTGATGATGCATTAAAGCATTTTGGAGTGTTGGCAGTCTTGTCCATGGCTGCTGCCTTCCTGTCCGTAGCCCCTCTACCAGTCACACTGAAAGAGAGACTGGTAGACATCATAAAGGAAGGAGCAGACACGTGTCCAGTTACTTTTGGGCCCTAAAAAACAGGATCTGTTATTCCGATGCTGTTGGCCTGAATTGATCTAATTTCCACCATTGTTCAGTCATTGTTATTACACTCAACAAAAATATAAACGCAACACTTTTGGTTTTGCTCCCATTTTGTATGAGATGAACTCAAAGATCTAAAACGTTTTCCACATACACAATATCACCATTTCCCTCAAATATTGTTCACAAACCAGTCTAAATCTGTGATAGTGAGCACTTCTCCTTTGCTGAGATAATCCATCCCACCTCACAGGTGTGCCATATCAAGATGCTGATTAGACACCATGATTAGTGCACAGGTGTGCCTTAGACTGCCCACAATAAAAGGCCACTCTGAAAGGTGCAGTTTTGTTTTATTGGGGGGGGGATACCAGTCAGTATCTGGTGTGACCACCATTTGCCTCATGCAGTCCAACACATCTCCTTCACATAGAGTTGATCAGGTTGTCAATTGTGGCCTGTGGAATGTTGGTCCACTCCTCTTCAATGGCTGTGCGAAGTTGCGACAATGAATTGGAGTCAGGTCGAGACCCCGATGAGGACGACGAGCATGCAGATGACCTTCCCTGAGACGGTTTCTGACAGTTTGTGCAGAAATTCTTTGGTTATGCAAACCGATTGTTTCAGCAGCTGTCTGAGTGGCTGGTCTCAGACGATCTTGGAGGTGAACATGCTGGATGTGGAGGTCCTGGGCTGGTGTGGTTACACGTGGTCTGCGGTTGTGAGGCTGGTTGGATGTACTGCCAAATTCTCTGAAACGCCTTTGGAGACGGCTTATGGTAGAGAAATCAATCAATCAATCAACTTTTTTTTTATATAGCGCCAGATCACAACAGACAGTTGCCCCAAGGCGCTCTATATTGTAAGGCAAGGCCATACAATAATTATGAAAAACCCCAACGGTCAAAACGACCCCCTGTGAGCAAGCACTTGGCTACAGTGGGAAGGAAAAACTCCCCTTTAACAGGAAGAAACCTCCAGCAGAACCAGGCTCAGGGAGGGGCAGTCTTCTGCTGAGACTGGTTGGGGCTGAGGGAGAGAACCAGGAAAAAGACATGCTGTGGAGGGGGGCAGAGATCGATCACTAATGATTAAATGCAGAGTGATGCATACAAAGCAAAAAGAGAAAGAAACAGTGCATCATGGGAACCCCCCCACAGTCTACGTCTAAAGCAGCATAACCAAGGGATGGTCCAGGGTCACCTGATCCAGCCCTAACTATAAGCCTTAGCAAAAAGGAAAGTTTTAAGCCTAATCTTAAAAGTAGAGAGGGTGTCTGTCTCCCTGATCTGAATTGGGAGCTGGTTCCACAGGAGAGGAGCCTGAAAGCTGAAGGCTCTGCCTCCCATTCTACTCTTACAAACCCTAGGAACTACAAGTAAGCCTGCAGTCTGAGAGCGAAGCGCTCTATTGGGGTGATATGGTACTACGAGGTCCCTAAGATAAGATGGGACCTGATTATTCAAAACCTTATAAGTAAGAAGAAGAATTTTAAATTCTATTCTAGAATTAACAGGAAGCCAATGAAGAGAGGCCAATATGGGTGAGATATGCTCTCTCCTTCTAGTCCCTGTCAGTACTCTAGCTGCAGCATTTTGAATTAACTGAAGGCTTTTTAGGGAACTTTTAGGACAACCTGTTAATAATGAATTACAATAGTCCAGCCTAGAGGAAATAAATGCATGAATTAGTTTTTCAGCATCACTCTGAGACAAGACCTTTCTAATTTTAGAGATATTGCGTAAATGCAAAAAAGCAGTCCTACATATTTGTTTAATATGCGCCTTGAATGACATATCCTGATCAAAAATGACTCCAAGATTTCTCACAGTATTACTAGAGGTCAGGGTAATGCCATCCAGAGTAAGGATCTGGTTAGACACCATGTTTCTAAGATTTGTGGGGCCAAGTACAATAACTTCAGTTTTATCTGAGTTTAAAAGCAGGAAATTAGAGGTCATCCATGTCTTTATGTCTGTAAGACAATCCTGCAGTTTAGCTAATTGGTGTGTGTCCTCTGGCTTCATGGATAGATAAAGCTGGGTATCATCTGTGTAACAATGAAAACTTAAGCAATACCGTCTAATAATGCTGCCTAAGGGAAGCATGTATAAAGTGAATAAAATTGGTCCTAGCACAGAACCTTGTGGAACTCCATAATTAACTTTAGTCTGTGAAGAAGATTCCCCATTTACATGAACAAACTGTAATCTATTAGACAAATATGATTCAAACCACCGCAGCGCAGTGCCTTTAATACCTATGGCATGCTCTAATCTCTGTAATAAAATTTTATGGTCAACAGTATCAAAAGCAGCACTGAGGTCTAACAGAACAAGCACAGAGATGAGTCCACTGTCCGAGGCCATAAGAAGATCATTTGTAACCTTCACTAATGCTGTTTCTGTACTATGATGAATTCTAAAACCTGACTGAAACTCTTCAAATAGACCATTCCTCTGCAGATGATCAGTTAGCTGTTTTACAACTACCCTCTCAAGAATCTTTGAGAGAAACGGAAGGTTGGAGATTGGCCTATAATTAGCTAAGATAGCTGGGTCAAGTGATGGCTTTTTAAGTAATGGTTTAATTACTGCCACCTTAAAAGCCTGTGGTACATAGCCAACTAACAAAGATAGATTGATCATATTTAAGATCGAAGCATTAAATAATGGTAGGGCTTCCTTGAGCAGCCTGGTAGGAATGGGGTCTAATAAACATGTTGATGGTTTGGATGAAGTAACTAATGAAAATAACTCAGACAGAACAATCGGAGAGAAAGAGTCTAACCAAATACCGGCATCACTGAGAGCAGCCAAAGATAACGATACATCTTTGGGATGGTTATGAGTAATTTTTTCTCTAATAGTCAAAATTTTGTTAGCAAAGAAAGTCATGAAGTCATTACTAGTTAAAGTTAATGGAATACTCAGCTCAATAGAGCTCGGACTCTTTGTCAGCCTGGCTACAGTGCTGAAAAGAAACCTGGGGTTGTTCTTATTTTCTTCAATTAGTGATGAGTAGAAAGATGTCCTAGCTTTACGGAGGGCTTTTTTATAGAGCAACAGACTGTTTTTCCAGGCTAAGTGAAGATCTTCTAAATTAGTGAGACGCCATTTCCTCTCCAACTTACGGGTTATCTGCTTTAAGCTACGAGTTTGTGAGTTATACCACGGAGTCAGACACTTCTGATTTAAAGCTCTCTTTTTCAGAGGAGCTACAGCATCCAAAGTTGTCTTCAATGAGGATGTAAAACTATTGACGAGATACTCTAACTCCCTTACAGAGTTTAGGTAGCTACTCTGCACTGTGTTGGTATATGACATTAGAGAACATAAAGAAGGAATCATATCCTTAAACCTAGTTACAGCGCTTTCTGAAAGACTTCTAGTTAATGAAACTTATTCCCCACTGCTGGGTAGTCCATCAGAGTAAATGTAAATGTTATTAAGAAATGATCAGACAGAAGGGAGTTTTCAGGGAATACTGTTAAGTCTTCTATTTCCATACCATAAGTCAGAACAAGATCTAAGATATGATTAAAGTGGTGGGTGGACTCATTTACTTTTTGAGCAAAGCCAATAGAGTCTAATAATAGATTAAATGCAGTGTTGAGGCTGTCATTCTCAGCATCTGTGTGGATGTTAAAATCGCCCACTATAATTATCTTATCTGAGCTAAGCACTAAGTCCGACAAAAGGTCTGAAAATTCACAGAGAAACTCACAGTAACGACCAGGTGGACAATAGATAATAATAAATAAAACTGGTTTTTGGGACTTCCAATTTGGATGGACAAGACTAAGAGACAAGCCTTCAAATGAATTAAAGCTCTGTCTAGGTTTTTGATTAATTAATAAGCTGGAATGGAAGATTGCTGCTAATCCTCCGCCTCGGCCCGTGCTACGAGCATTCTGACAGTTAGTGTGACTCGGGGGTGTTGACTCATTTAAACTAACATATTCATCCTGCTGTAACCAGGTTTCTGTTAGGCAGAATAAATCAATACGTTGATCAATTATTATATCATTTACCAACAGGGACTTAGAAGAGAGAGACCTAATGTTTAATAGACCACATTTAACTGTTTTAGTCTGTGGTGCAGTTGAAGGTGCTATATTATTTTTTCTTTTTGAATTTTTATGCTTAAATAGATTTTTGCTAGTTATTGGTGGTCTGGGAGCAGGCACCGTCTCTACGGGGATGGGGTAATGAGGGGATGGCAGGGGGAGAGAAGCTGCAGAGAGGTGTATAAGACCACAGCTCTGCCTCCTGGTCCCAACGCTGGACAGTCACAGTTTGGAGGATCCAAGAAAATTGGCCAGATTTCTAGAAATGAGAGCTGCTCCATCCAAAGTGGGATGGATGCCGTCTCTCCTAACAAGACCAGGTTTTCCCCAGAAGCTTTGCCAATTATCTATGAAGCCCACCTCATTTTTTGGACACCACTCAGACAGCCAGCAATTCAAGGAGAACATGCGGCTAAACATGTCACTCCCGGTCCGATTGGGGAGGGGCCCAGAGAAAACTACAGAGTCCGACATTGTTTTTGCAAAGTTACACACTGATTTAATGTTAATTTTAGTGACCTCCGACTGGCGTAACCGAGTGTCATTACTGCCGACGTGAATTACAATCTTACCAAATTTACGCTTAGCCTTAGCCAGCAATCTCAAATTTCCTTCAATGTCGCCTGCTCTGGCCCCCGGAAGACAATTGACAATGGTTGCTGGTGTCGCTAACTTCACATTTCTCAAAACAGAGTCGCCAATAACCAGAGTTTGATCCTCGGCGAGTGTATCGTCGAGTGGGGAAAAACGGTTAGAGATGTGAACGGGTTGGCGGTGTACACGGGGCTTCTGTTTAGGGCTACGCTTCCTCCTCACAGTCACCCAGTCAGCCTGCTTTCCCGACTGCCTGGGATCTGCCAGGGGGGAACTAACGGCGGCTAAGCAACCGTGGTCCGCACCGACTACAGGGGCCTGGCTAATTGTAGAATTTTCCACGGTGCGGAGCCGAGTCTCCAATTCGCCCAGCCTGGCCTCCAAAGCTACGAATAAGCTACAGTTATTACAAGTACCATTACTGCTAAAGGAGGCCGAGGAATAACTAAACATTTCACACCCAGAGCAGAAAAGTGCGGGAGAGACAGGAGAAGCCGCCATGCTAAATCGGCTAAGAGCTAGTAGCTACGCTAAGCTAGCGGATTCCTAAAAACACGCAAAGTGAATAATGTGTAAATAATTTAGAGGTGATTCAGCAGAAGGAGTGCTTTAGTTAAGGCACCAGACAGGCCATGAAGCAGCACAGGTAACGCACGACAACAGTGCTAAAAAATAAAATAAAAATCCACCAGACACGCTGTGGAGCAGCACAGGTAACACACGACAACAGTGCTAAAAAATAAAATAAAAATCCACCAGACAGGCCATGAAGCAGCACAGGTAACGCACGACAACAGTGCTAAAAAATAAAATAAAAATCCACCAGACACGCTGTGGAGCAGCACAGGTAACGCACGGCAACAGCGCCAAAAAACAAAATAAAATAAAAATCCACCAGACACGCTGTGGGGCAGCACAGGTAACGCACGACAACAGTGCTAAAAAATAAAATAAAAATGAAAGATTAGCGTTAGCAAGCTAACTAGCTTGCTAACGCTAATGAAAGTTAGCTGATGAAAGTGCTCCGTCGCGACGTTTCGACCGTTAGAGGTCTTCTTTAGGCGTTGGAGCACGGTGAAAAAGTAAAAAAAAAAAGTAAAAAAGTCTTGAAAAAGACTGTTAGTTCAAAGTCCAAAGCAGCAGGTAGCAGTCTCTGTGTAAACAGTTCCAACAGAGAGCCAAAATTACACAGCTGTATATCAATGAAATGAAATGAACATTCAATACACGAGCAACAGCTCTGGTTGACATTCCTGCTGTCAGCATGCCAATTGCACGCTCCCTCAAATCTTGCGACATCTGTGGCATTGTGCTGTGTGATAAAACTGCACCTTTCAGAGTGGCCTTTTATTGTGGGCAGTCTAAGGCACACCTGTGCACTAATCATGGTGTCTAATCAGCATCTTGATATGGCACACCTGTGAGGTGGGATGGATTATCTCAGCAAAGGAGAAGTGCTCACTATCACAGATTTAGACTGGTTTGTGAACAATATTTGAGGGAAATGGTGATATTGTGTATGTGGAAAAAGTTTTAGATCTTTGAGTTCATCTCATACAAAATGGGAGCAAAACAAAAACTGTTGCATTTATATTTTTGTTGAGTGTATCTTTCAGCTTGTGATTAACAGCTAACATAATCCACCAGTGTCCAGATATTTATGGGCCGGACTGTATTCCAGATCATCTGAATTTCAGTGTCAAATGACTAAAACACTCTCAAACACATGTTCCAGTTTGTGTGACTAGAAGGCCTGCAAAATTCCACAAATGTTCAAAGTTGGAAACTTTGCACGAGAATAAAGGAAATGTGAAAAATGGCAGGTTTGTCTATAACTGGGAACTAAAATCCAGCTGGTGGAAAAAATACCTTGCAACATAATCTTAAATCGACCAGATGTAAAAGAATCATCTGAATTTCACCTCTCCGCTGTGTGGTCATCACAGTGAAAAAGTATATGAGTTTTCAGTTGGTGTGCAGCGTAAGCTTCACTTTTTCTTCCTTGGACACTAAAACCCCATTTTCCCAAAAATCTTTTAAGGAATCAACACTTCAACAGGAAAAATGATCAAAGTCTCTGTCATTCTCGCTGCCCACACAGTCAGTCATGATACCTCGAGACTGCAGTTTACACCTCCTGCTCTTTGACCTTGTGTGCAAGACCCAGAAGAGAGCGAGAGTGTGAAAAGGCTTATGGCGACTGTGTGACAGTTGGATGCTTATTTACACTCCCATCCAGTTGCTGTATCACATTTAAACAGGATTTTCAATTTTGCAAATGCCTTTTTTTTCAAATGAAAGAAAATACATATCGACAAATACAGATTTATTTGTAAAAACCAACACACAAGTTACATTATACCACGGTCAGTGAGAATTCCATGTCTAACTGAAGTGCATTATTTTCGTATATATGCACACGTAGTTCGGCGAGTTAAGTCACAGTTATAATCACTCCGCTCTGGTCGTCACCATAGCAACACGCAAATCATTTGGCACAGATCAACTGTGTTTTGACAGGTGAATGACAGAAATGCGATAAAACATGAATTTCCAAGTGAATTTTAATATTTTTGGCCAAAATAAAATGTTTGAGGAATGGAAAGAGGAGAGCAAACAAGAAGAACAGCAAAAGCAACAGCGTAAAGATTTAACATCGGACGAACTGGACAAGATTGAAGACAGGAAAGAAGAAGAGAACGGTTCTGTCCTTGCGGGCTGCCGGAGCGCTCCGCATCAAAACAGCAAGTGTAGTTTCTGGACCTGTTGCCAGAGTTGGCCGCAGATCCACACAGCAGAGAGGGGGGCGGTGTGAGTGGCCCGCTGCGGCGCAAGCCCACAGACTCAGTAAGCCCATCGGAGACAAAATATCTTGAGACTGGCATAAAATAGTCCCAAATACACACACATTTTTATCAAGTTCTGTTAACTTAAATAAATATGTGTGTTAGCTCACTGTGTGGGACCGTGGTATAAGCAGATTAAACAACAAGAAGCTGTGCATTATATGGTTTGAATGCACTTTGCAAAGTGTTTTAGACACCGCGTTGTGCATTCAAACCATATAATGCACGGCTTCTTGTTGTTTAATCTTTACGTAACGTGTGTGTGTTTGTGTTTTTGTTTTTTGTTTTTTACAACCAACCAGTGATGATGCTCAATTTCCCATAATGCCTTTGGGCATCTGTGAGTTTTAATGCTCAAACATTCAGAGTTAATACAGTACTTTAAAACTAAAAGATATGTGATATTTTCACTTTATAAAAATGACAGTTGAAGTTAATATAAATAAAGCCTACAGAATCAGTTTGGTTTTTAAATCAAATCATAAGTCAAACCTGCTTTTCTGTTTATGCCTTTTGCCCACGTCTGGTGGACTGTATCCTATGAATGTAAATGACTCTTCCTTACAGCAGAGGGTTAGGGTCCACAAAGACACGAGCTCTGACTCATTGTTTGTGTTGGCTTTGTTATGGCCTTTGATTCTACTCAAAACTGGCTTGTCAGTAGCTGACAGTGTACTGGAGTCAATACTAAAATTTAGCGGTTATCAGTTAGCTGTAGCTTCCACTAAGTTTTTTTTAATCAGTTTATTGTTATAAAATTTAACTTTTCAGTTAGTGGATTAGCGGTTATCAAAGCTAAGTTTATGGTTAGCTGTGCCCACCACTGGTAGGATTCTACTTTTATTTATAACACTCCAGTGTGTAGGATTATACTTTTACTTTATTTAAAAAGCTGCAGTGTGTAGGATTGTACTTTTTAAAAAGCTACTATGGGTAAGATTTTACGTTATTTCTAAAGCTGCAGTGTGTAGGATTGTACTTTATAAAGCTGCAGTGTGTAAGATTCTACTTTATTTATAAAGATGCAGTGTGTAGGATTCTACTTTTTAAAAAAGATAGTTTGTAAGATTATACTTTTTAAAAAAAAGCTACAGTGTGTAGGATTACACTTTAAAAAAAAAAGATACAGTGTGTAGGATTATACTTAAAAAAAAAAGATACAGTGTGTAGGATTATACTTTTTTTTTTTTTTTAAAGATAGTTTGTAAGATTATACTTTTTAAAAAAAGCTACAGTGTGTAGGATTACACTTTAAAAAAAAAAAAAAGATAGTGTGTAGGATTATACTTTAAAAAAAAAAGATACAGTGTGTAGGATTATACTTTTTTTTTTTAAAGATACAGTTTGTAGGATTATACTTAAAAAAAAGCTACAGTGTGTAGGATTATAGTTTTTTTTTAAGATACAGTTTGTAGGATTATACTTTAAAAAAGCTACAGTGTGTAGGATTATAGTTTTTTTTTAAGATACAGTTTGTAGGATTATACTTTAAAAAAAGCTACAGTGTGTAGGATTATAGTTTTTTTTTTTTTAAAGATACATTGTGTAGGATTATAGTTTTTTTTAAGATACAGTTTGTAGGATTATACTTTTAAAAAAAAGCTACAGTGTGTAGGATTATAGTTTTTTTTAAAGATACAGTGTGTAGGATTATAGTTTTTTTTTTAAGATACAGTTTGTAGGATTATACTTTAAAAAAGCTACATTGTGTAGGATTATAGTTTTTTTTAAGATACAGTTTGTAGGATTATACTTTAAAAAAGCAACAATGTGTAGGATTATAGTTTTTTTTAAAGATACAGTTTGTAGGATTATACTTTAAAAAAAGATACATTGTGTAGGATTATAGTTTTTTTAAGATACAGTTTGTAGGATTATACTTTTAAAAAAAGCAACAGTGTGTAGGATTATAGTTTTGTTTTTTTTTTAAGATACAGTTTGTAGGATTATACTTTAAAAAAAAGCAACAGTGTGTAGGATTATAGTTTTTTTTTTAAGATACAGTTTGTAGGATTATACTTAAAAAAAGATACATTGTGTAGGATTATAGTTTTTTTTAAGATACAGTTTGTAGGATTATACTTAAAAAAAAGCTATAGTGTGTAGGATTATAGTTTTTTTTTTAAGATACAGTTTGTAGGATTATACTTTAAAAAAAACTACATTGTGTAGGATTATAGTTTTTTTTTTAAGATACAGTTTGTAGGATTATACTTTAAAAAAAAAGATACATTGTGTAGGATTATAGTTTTTTTTAAGATACAGTTTGTAGGATTATACTTTAAAAAAAAAGCTACATTGTGTAGGATTATACTTTTTTTTTAAGATACAGTTTGTAGGATTATACTTTAAAAAAAAGCTACATTGTGTAGGATTATAGTTTTTTTTAAGATACAGTTTGTAGGATTATACTTTAAAAAAAAAGCTACATTGTGTAGGATTATAGTTTTTTTTTAAGATACAGTTTGTAGGATTATACTTTAAAAAAAGCTACATTGTGTAGGATTATAGTTTTTTTTAAGATACAGTTTGTAGGATTATACTTAAAAAAAAAAGCTATAGTGTGTAGGATTATAGTTTTTTTTAAGATACAGTTTGTAGGATTATACTTTAAAAAAAAACTACATTGTGTAGGATTATAGTTTTTTTTAAGATACAGTTTGTAGGATTATACTTTAAAAAAAAACCTACATTGTGTAGGATTATAGTTTTTTTTAAGATACAGTTTGTAGGATTATACTTAAAAAAAGATACATTGTGTAGGATTATAGTTTTTTTAAGATACAGTTTGTAGGATTATACTTAAAAAAAAGATATAGTGTGTAGGATTATAGTTTTTTTTTTTAAGATGCAGTTTGTAGGATTATACTTTAAAAAAGCTACAGTGTGTAGGATTATAGTTTTTTTTAAAGATACAGTTTGTAGGATTATACTTAAAAAAAAGCTATAGTGTGTAGGATTATAGTTTTTTTTAAAGATACAGTTTGTAGGATTATACTTAAAAAAAAGCTACAGTGTGTAGGATTATAGTTTTTTTTTTAAGATACAGTTTGTAGGATTATACTTTAAAAAAAAGATACATTGTGTAGGTTTATAGTTTTTTTTTAAGATACAGTTTGTAGGATTATACTTTAAAAAAAAGCTACAGTGTGTAGGATTATAGTTTTTTTTTTAAGATACAGTTTGTAGGATTATACTTTAAAAAAAAGCTACATTGTGTAGGATTATACTTTATTAATGCTACAATGTATAGGATTAAAATCATGATTGGTGATTGCATCATGCAGTTTGCAGCCTCACCACTAAGTGACCCTGAGTCCTACATCCTGTAGCTTTAAATCTGCTTTGGCTGAATCTTTGGCTTCTCGTGTGCCACTGCACAGCAGCTTAGACGCAGTTACGTTCGATGAGATTTGAGCGTTGTGGGCCGCCCCTCACTGGGGACCCTCCCCTGTTTATCAGGCTGTCAGACAAGCTGTGAGACGGCGGTTTTGTTCCACACGCGCTGTAAAAATAACTGGAACAAAAGTACCACTTTGTAAATTCATGCTTTGAGGGTTGAAGCTGAGCTTCACTTTGAGAATGTGTCACGGGTTTGATGCCATGATGGTGGCGGTGGTAACTCATTCAGAGGCCATTAAACCCAAATAGTTCCTGTGCTGAAGGCGCTGGCTGGTAATTACAGTCATATATCAGAGGAGGAGCTGCTGAGCGGGAAGCGCCCACCGTGCAGAACACCGTGATCTACTGCAGGGGGAGCCGGCAGCTGCACCGCCACCACACCACATACTCAGAAACTCATTTACAGGCTTCAGGGAGGCTTTGTGGTAAGAGGGGCCTTGGCTCGGCTCGGCTCGGGGGGGTCTGATGAGGTTTCAGCAGTGAACCAGATCCGCCTCGTAAATTCTGATTTGCTGTCTTTAACATCGTGAGATCGTTTTTCGCCGCTCGCTCGGTGTCTTTTTCATATCCAGTTTATATTTAGAAATGCCCAAATCTCATCTCTAGAATCTGGTTTATGATGTCACAAAGATACTACCCATCTTATTTTTGACTTAAAATAAAAATAAAAATAGCCCTGTTGTGTGGGCCGCTGAAGAGGAGGTACTGCTGGCCCACCACCACAAGATGGCGCCCTGCTTGAAGTGCGGGCTTCAAGCACGAGAGGGCGTCGGCTTTGCTGGAGGTGACAGCTGTCAACAATCAACACAAGCTGTCACCCATCATCACCACTACAAAGACCGGACTGCAACTCCACCTCCTCGCCGAGAAATCAACTACCATTCAGGTAATTTCTCTGCTGACTGACACTGTGTGTTTAACCTGAACTTCTATTTGCAGCCATTTTCCTGGAGTGTTTCCTTATCTGGAGGATTGGCGTTTGGTGTGACAGCGACGGCTTCGCCTCACACCCTAACTCAGATAAGTGGTTGACCAGGAGCTGCACGAGTGTGTGTGATTGGAGGTGGAGGTTTTCCCTCCTTTACTTAAGACAGACTGTGGATTACTGAGTGTGCAAACTCACACTCATTTGGACTGTCTCTGTTCTCTGCCAGCAGTACCGGGTCTGACTGCTGAAGACAGCGGCCACCTGGGACGCAGGGCTTGGCGGCTCCGGCGTTCTTCAGCTCCGTTGGCGGTGGAAGCTGTGTGGATCCGGCTCTTCTCTCGCCAGGCGTCTTCTATCGTCGAGCCTGCCCACACGTCACCTGGTGTATGATTGACAGTCCACCATATTGTTATTGTCTGTACGTTGTTGTGCGATTTACAACATTAAATTGTTACTTTTTGGCTTATCCATTGTCCGTTCATTAACGCCCCCTGTTGTGGGTCCATGTCACGTCACTTTCACAACAGGATTTCTCGGCCAGCGTCATGGATCCCGAGGGGCGTCAACCATCGCTTGAACAGCCAATGGGAGAGCGAGGTGCACAGGCAGGAGGCGTGTTGGGTGAGCTGCAGCACATCTTAACCGCCTTCACCGCTCGGTTGGATTAGTTACCGAGCAGAGCAGTGTTCTCAATCGCAGAATAGAGGCTCTCACCGCCCAGGTGGAAGCGCGTGCTCAGGGCGCTGCTGCAGCACCTCCTCCTGCTGATCGTGTGCCAGAGACAGACATTCCGCTGGTCGTTCAACGAACCCCCCCACCTTCCCCTGAAGCATACATAAGCCCTCCGGAGCCATACGGAGGCTGTGTGGAGATGTGCGCGGACTTCTTGATGCAGTGCTCGCTCGTCTTTTCACAGCGTCCCGTCATGTACGCGGCAGACGCCAGCCGGGTGGCTTACGTTATAAATTTGCGTGGTCAGGCACAAGCCGTCCCTCTTCCTCCCTGGTCCGAAAGGGAGCCGACTTCCCCACGCTCCACTGCCAGGGCTCTCCACGTGACAACAGCTCCCCCTGCTGATGTTGCTATGGAAACGAGCAGGGCCAAAAAAGATCAGATCAGAGACAAAGGAGGCTGATCCATGGAGAGTGTTTTCTCTGCAGCTCTACTGCGCATATACAGAGAGAATGCCCCAAACGATCAAAACAGCAGCACTCGTCCTTAGAGAGTGGGCTAAGGGTGGGTCGCAATACCCACGCGGGGAGACCCTGTAAATCTGCATGAATCCCAGTCACGATCCTGAGTGAGGATTTAACCCTTCACGCTCCAGCACTGGTGGACACGGGGTCGGAGGGAAATCTGCTGGATAGCAGATGGGCAAAGGAGGTTGGGCTCCCTCTAGTGGCCTTACTGTCACCATTGTCGGTGCGGGCACTAGATGGCACCCTTCTTCCACTAATCACACACCAGACTCAGCCAGTGACATTGGTGGTGTCTGGGAATCACAGGGAGGAGATTGTGTTTTATGTAACACCTTCTACCTCCCGAGTGATTTTGGGTTTTCCATGGGTGTTAAAACACAATCCCCGGATTGATTGGCCGTCTGGGGTTGTGGTTCAGTGGAGCGAAACCTGCCACCGGGAGTGTTTAGGATCCTCGGTTCCACCCGGTGTGACAGCTAAGGAGGAGGTTTTAGTCCCCCCCCAATCTGGCGGCGGTGCCAGCCGAGTACCACGACCTTGCTGACGTCTTCAGCAAGGATCTGGCACTCACGCTGCCCCCGCACCATCCGTACGATTGTGCCATTGATTTGATACCGGGCGCTGAGTACCCGTCCAGCAGGCTGTACAACCTCTCACGTCCGGAACGCGAATCAATGGAAACCTACATCCGGGACTCGTTAGCTGCCGGGTTGATCTGGAACTCCACCTCCCCGATGGGTGCTGGTTTCTTTTTTGTGGGCAAGAAGGACGGCGGACTCCGTCCATGCATTGATTACAGAGGGCTGAACGAGATCACGGTTCGCAACCGATACCCGTTACCTCTGTTGGATTCAGTGTTCACGCCCCTGCATGGAGCCCAAATTTTTACAAAATTGGATCTTAGGAATGCTTATCACCTGGTTCGGATCCGGGAGGGAGACGAGTGGAAGACGGCATTTAACACCCCGTTAGGTCACTTTGAGTACCTGGTCATGCCGTTCGGCCTCACCAATGCGCCCGCGACGTTCCAAGCATTGGTTAATGACGTCTTGCGGGACTTCCTGCATCGGTTTGTCTTCGTATATCTAGACGATATACTCATCTTTTCTCCGGATCCTGAGACCCATGTTAAGCATGTACGTCAGGTCCTACAGCGGTTGTTGGAGAACCGGCTGTTTGTGAAGGGCGAGAAGTGTGAGTTCCACCGCACTTCTTTGTCCTTTTTGGGGTTCATAATCTCCTCCAACTCCGTCGCCCCTGATCCGGCCAAGGTTGCGGTGGTGAGAGATTGGCCCCAACCAACGAACCGTAGGAAACTACAACAGTTCCTCGGTTTTGAAAATTTCTACCGGAGGTTCATCAAGGGCTACAGTCAGGTAGTTAGCCCCCTGACAGCCCTGACCTCCACAAAAGTCCCCTTCACCTGGTCGGATCGGTGCGAAGCCGCGTTTAGGGAGTTGAAACGCCGGTTCTCGACTGCACCGGTTCTGGTGCAGCCCGATCCCAAGCGCCAGTTAGTTGTTGAAGTGGATGCCTCTGACTCAGGGATAGGAGCCGTGCTATCCCAGAGCGGGGAGTCCGACAAGGTTCTCCATCCATGTGCCTACTTTTCCCGCAGGTTGACCCCAGCTGAACGGAACTATGACGTCGGCAATCGGGAACTTCTTGCGGTGAAGGAGGCTCTTGAAGAGTGGAGACACCTGTTGGAGGGAGCATCGGTACCATTTACAGTTTTCATGGACCATCGGAACCTGGAGTACATCCGGACCGCAAAGCGTCTGAACCCCAGGCAAGCCCGCTGGTCGCTGTTCTTCGGGCGTTTTGACTTCCGGATCACCTACCGCCCCGGGACAAAGAACCAACGATCTGATGCCCTGTCCCGGGTGCACGAACAGGAGGTCAAGACCGAGCTGTCAGACCCCCCTGAAACCATCATCCCCGAGTCCACTGTCGTGGCCTCCCTTACCTGGGACGTGGAGAAGACCGTCCGGGAGGCCCTGACATGGAGCCCAGACCCGGGGACCGGTCCGAAGAACAAACTGTACGTCCCACCAGAGGCCAGGGCTGCGGTCCTTGACTTCTGTCACGGTTCCAAGCTCTCCTGTCACCCAGGGGTGCGAAGAACCGTGGCAGTGGTCCGGCAGCGCTTCTGGTGGGCGTCTATGGAAGCCGACGTCCGGGAGTATGTCCAGGCCTGCACCACCTGCGCCAGGGGCAAAGCTGACCATCACAAGGCCCAAGGCCTCCTCCAGCCTCTGCCAGTGCCTCGTCGCCCCTGGTCTCATATCGGCCTGGACTTTGTCACGGGCCTCCCGCCGTCCAAGGGAAACACCACCATCCTAACGATAGTGGACCGGTTCTCCAAGGCGGCCCACTTCGTGGCCCTCCCGAAGCTCCCGACGGCCCAAGAGACTGCAGACCTCCTGGTCCACCACGTCGTGCGTCTGCATGGGATTCCATCAGACATTGTCTCGGATCGTGGTCCTCAGTTCTCCTCCCAGGTCTGGCGGAGTTTCTGTAGGGAACTGGGGGCCACCGTCAGTCTCTCGTCTGGGTACCACCCCCAGACGAACGGGCAGGCAGAGCGGACAAACCAGGAACTGGAGCAGGCCCTCCGTTGCGTGACCTCCGCGCACCCGATGGCCTGGAGTGACCATCTGGCCTGGATCGAGTACGCTCATAACAGCCAAGTCTCGTCTGCCACCGGCCTCTCCCCATTTGAAGTGTGTTTGGGGTACCAGCCCCCATTGTTCCCGCTAGTGGAGGGAGAGGTCGGGGTGCCCTCGGTCCAGGCCCATCTGAGAAGGTGCCGTCGGGTGTGGCGTACCGCCCGCTCTGCCCTGCTCAAAGCCCGGACGAGGGCCAAGAACCATGCAGACCGCCGGCGTGCCCTGGCCCCTGCGTACCAGCCTGGACAGGAGGTTTGGCTTTCCACAAAGGACATTCCCCTGCAAGTGGAATCCCAAAAGTTGAAGGACAGATACATCGGACCTTTCACCATCCTCAAAGGTCCTCAGTCCAGCCACAGTGAAGCTGAAGCTGCCAGCTTCACTGCGGATCCACCCGGCTTTCCATGTGTCCCACATCAAACCTCACCATGTGTCACCCCTCTGTACCCCCGGACCGGCGCCGCCTCCTGCCCGGATCATCGACGGGGAGCCGGCTTGGACCGTGCGCCGGCTCCTGGACGTCCGTCGGAAGGGCCGGGGGTTCCAGTATTTGGTGGACTGGGAGGGGTATGGACCCGAAGAACGCTCCTGGGTGAAGAGGAGCTTCATCCTGGACCCGGCCCTCCTGGCCGACTTCTACCGGCGGCACCCGGACAAGCCTGGTTGGGCGTCAGGAGGCGCCCGTTGAGGGGGGGGTCCTGTTGTGTGGGCCGCTGAAGAGGAGGTACTGCTGGCCCACCACCACAAGATGGCGCCCTGCTTGAAGTGCGGGCTTCAAGCACGAGAGGGCGTCGGCTTTGCTGGAGGTGACAGCTGTCAACAATCAACACAAGCTGTCACCCATCATCACCACTACAAAGACCGGACTGCAACTCCACCTCCTCGCTGAGAAATCAACTACCATTCAGGTAATTTCTCTGCTGCCTGACACTGTGTGTGTGTTTAACCTGAACTTCTATTTGCAGCCATTTTCCTGGAGTGTTTCCTTATCTGGAGGATTGGCGTTTGGTGTGACAGCGACGGCTTCGCCTCACACCCCAACTCAGATAAGTGGTTGACCAGGAGCTGCACGAGTGTGTGTGATTGGAGGTGGAGGTTTTCCCTCCTTTACTTAAGACAGACTGTGGATTACTGAGTGTGCGAACTCGCACTCATCTGGACTGTCTTTGTTCTCTGCCAGCAGTACCGGGTCTGACTGCTGAAGACAGCGGCCACCTGGGGCACAGGGCTTGGCGGCTCCGGTGTTCTTCAGCTCCGTTGGTGGTGGAAGCTGTGTGGGGATCCAGCTCTTCTCTCTCCAGGCGTCTTCTATCGTCGAGCCTGCCCACACGTCACCTGGTGTATGATTGACAGTCACCATATTGTTATTGTCTGTACGTTGTTGTGCGATTCACAACATTAAATTGTTACTTTTTGGCTTATCCATTGTCCGTTCATTAACGCCCCCTGTTGTGGGTCCGTGTCACGTCACTTTCACAACAAGCCCCTTTGTGGTTTTGGAATGTAAACCCCCCAACCAAAAAAAAAAAAAACCCATAATAATAATTTAGGGGTCACAAATGGAAATTTAGCCTCCAAATGTGGCAAATATAAAAATGAGGCCTTTGTCTTGTCTACAGATATGAAGTGAACTGCTGAAATCTGTGAAGTTTTCAGATCTTCTCAAATTTCAGATGTTGGTCTGATTGGCCACAAATGAAGAAATGACAGTCAGGACCTGCTCACTGCAGTCTGCCCTGACTGATAGGGGCCGACCTATTTGAGTGTCAAGTCCAAGAGTACCTGAAGGCGTGAAAGGCTGGACTTTGGACTTGATCCAGGATACTCGTTTCTTGTCATTTGATTGTTGCGATTCCTCCGGTGCGCTGGGGTTCTGGGTCAGTGTCAGCTGGGGTTCCATGTAAACACTGGTGGTCAAGTGGTCATCCACCGAATCCCCTCTCCCCACAGACCTCTGCTGTAACCTGCATTGAGGACTTGCGGTAAGAACAGCAGCTTGTGGACTGTTATCAGCGATACAACACTGCCTCTTAGTGACATGAAATAGTATATGAGTATGCATCCAAGTTGCATATTTCCGTGATGAAGACTCACTGGTAGAACTACGATCAACATAAAATCTAATTGTGTTCCCGGTGCTACACTATACCAAATGTACAAAAAAGAAACCATAAAAATGGACCATGGCGTTATGTTAGTTGTCGTGTCCACAGGAGGGCAGCGATCGCACACGATTTCTCCAGAGAGCGAAGGTCGGAATCAATGATTCAGACAGCTTGTTATCCCCAGCCTCCTACCCTCAAAGGTGGTAAATACTCACGGTAAACATCCCTGATAGTCAGGTTTATGGTTTTACGGGTTCCCGTTTTAACCATAAATGTGTCAAATTTAGCTTCTGTTTGTGAGTCACAGTGTAAAAAGTGTGGACGTGCTGACGTCGCTGACCGCCTGTCTGGATGAACAGCTGGTAAAAACAACCCGGCCATGTGATGATAATCCCTCGACTTCATGACATGTGATCCATTAAACAAGTGACCCATGAAGACTGAGAACATTGAAGGACATCAAGGCTTTTAAGTGGCGTCTTTCTGTCTGATGCAGATGCTCTCTGTGTTTGACCGTCATCCCTCATGTGACTGGATCTTGGTGGCCACAGTGGGGTTCAAACACCAGACTGCTCATGCTTGTCACTCACTCCCTGCCATGTAAAGGGCTCAGCTGCACACCGGCACCTACTTGGGGATACACGACCTTCCTGATGGGTAACCTACCGATTTGTCTGGGTTCTGCTGAGAGCGGCGTTGAGGTTTCCCCGGGTTGTTTGTGGTCTCTGTCTCTCACCCACCTCCTCTAAAGACTCAATCTTGACTTGGTCTCGAAAACTCCAAAATCCCAAAGTGTCGGTCTTGACTCACACCTTGACTCAGAATCCAATGGTATTGGTCGATTCATCATCCACCCACACCCAAGAGTCTGTCCCTCCCATTCTAGATACAGGCGTTACCTCTTCAGGTGTAGATGGTGAGTCTCCCCCTCCGACATGGACTCAGGATCATACTTCCAGATGTTGAAGAAAGTCTCGCCCCCTCGATATCTGCTCAGGTAGACTCTCTGGATTCATGATTTGCATTTGGAGTAGGTATCTTTGCGGATAAGGATCTGGGCTACTGGTATGTATACCTGGGTTTGATTCTGGGTCACACTACCTGTCTGAGTTCTTGAATAAGACACTTCATCTGTATAGTGTCAGTCCACCTAGCTGCAAATGGGTACAAGCCTTGGCTGGGGAAGTAACCGATTATGGACTGGTGTCATGTTCAAGGGGATTCTTAGACTGTCATAGGCTACATGGGACAGAATCTGGGGGCTTTCATTGAACTTACTTCTCCCCTTTGAGATTTGTATGAGAAATAAACAAGTCAACAAGCACCAACTCTTTCTCCGAGGCTGAACGTCCCCTCCTGTCCTTGCCCTGCCATGCCGCCTGGATGTCCCTACCACTGTTGCATCCACTGAACTGCACGCCCCTGTAGCACATCTGAAGGGTGCTTCCAGACGACCTCCCGGTGATGTTAGTAATGCAATAACTGTTCATCACAGGCTCCCTTGTGGACCCTCTAAGGTCCAACAAGGTACGGCCATGGTTGAAGAGGGCTGAATTTGTATTCCGACAGAGCTCCTCACCCCAGATGGTCCTGCTCCAGAAGAATTGCAGGATTGTCTTGCGGCACCTCATTTGTGATATTTAGAATTTGAAGTAGATAGTGTTGGTGATCTTCCAGGACTCTGCACTGCAGATCGAGATTCCAAGGAGGTTGCTGTTGAAAACCTGTAAGTCTGTTTTAGTTTTTATGGCGGTGGACTTTCAAACATACTTCAATCATGCAAATGTCCTTCCAGACTTTGGAATTCATGACTGTATTTGCTATTTGCTGACATTTTACTGCTGAGGTAATTAAACTGAAGTGGTTAGTGCCCTTGTTTTCAGTGTGGAAGGTTCCTGGTTCAAACCTCAACCCCTGCCCACTCTAAAGTGTTGTGTTCTCAAGACCAGGCACCTAAGTGGCTCTACTCTACTCTTTTCTATTCTCCTATTTTACTCTTCCTTTTTAGATATTTACATATACCTTCGTATACCTTAGAATTGGAATATAATATATAAGATATACCTTACTGAATTTTCATGAAGGGCATCCGGTGTAAAACCTGTGTTCAACATGCAGATCCAGCTTGGATCTGCTGTGGTGACCCTGAGTGAAAACAAGGGAACAGACCTAACGAAGCTCTGTGGAGACTTCCATACCTTAGGGCAGTGGTGACCAAAGTATTCCAGAAAGGGCCAAGAAGGTGCAGGTTGTCTTTGCTGCCACTGATTCCAGCAGGTGGTTTCACTGATTAACATCACTTTGAGCAGACTGGACAAATTCATCAGTGATGCTGTGGATAGTGTTCTTTGGTGACTCGCAGCATAATCCCACTGTAATCTGTGCTTTGGCTGGTTTCTACCGAGCTTGGTGTGTGGAGAATCCAGAATGACCCTTGTGCAAAATGTCAAAATGTAGCTGTTCTTTTTTCTAATCCCTTACAGCCCTATGGCTATTTTGTTTTTCTTTCTTCTAAGGTACTTTCTTAGTTCGTGCCCACGTGTTGCATATCAAAATGTTCAGAACAATCTCAGCTTTCTGAATATGAGACATAATCTTCAATTACACCTTGTGGTGTACATGCATCCAGAACACTGTGTCTACCATAACCCTCAGTCTCTTCATGCCAGCACTGCTAGTTAATTCTAAACCTGTGTTCTTGTGGTAATGGTGGACTAACGTGCTCTGTGTGTCACTGTGGCGGTGTTCCCATTGCTGTTGAGGAAACCAGACAGCGAGCAGCTGATATCTTTATTATTTTGCAGTCAATGTCATTGACGTCCTGCGGGTGAATAATTATCTGTACAGGAAAGTCTCGTGGATGCCATGTGCTTTTGACTGCTCCAACGTTTAACTCAACGCACAGAGACACTGTGCGTGCAGAAGCTTCACCTTCTGGCTCAACAAATAATGGACGGCTCTTTCAGATGGTGCCATGGACACGTACACGTTTAGGTCCGTATATGTTTGGACATTTAGCTGTTAATCACAGCATCATCGAACACTTGGGTTGTTGATCCAGTCAGAACTGCCTCACAAATACTGGAGAGATGGAAAAAACAAACTAAATCTGCTCTCCAGAAGAAGAACCCTTTGGATCGATAAGAAAATATATCTGATGTTGCTGCAAATGCTGCACACTTGAGTCCAGTGTTAACCCTAAAGTCCTGTTTAGCATGTCTGCGCCCTGTTGGAGCAGTGTAACCATGACAACCCATTCTGAAGATAAGCTTCATGTTATTTGTCTTTGTCTTTCAGGGTGCAACAACTTCAGCCAAAATCATAACAACATCCATACAGCCAAACGGTGCTGGTGTTCACCAAGTGTTCACCAGGTTCTCAACTGGTTTTCACCAGGTTCTCAGATGGTTTTCACCAGGTGTTCAGCTGTTTGTTTGTTTTTTTTTTTTATCAGATTCTCAGCTGGTTTTCATCAGGTTCTCAGATGGTTTTCACCAGGTTCTCAGCTGGTTTTCACCAGATGTTCAGCTGGTTTTCACCGGGTTTTTAGATGGTTTTCACCAGGTTCTCAACTGGTGTTCACCAGGTTTTCATCTGGTGTTCACAAGGTGTTAAGCTGGTTTTCACCAGGTTCTTGAACAGTTTTTACCAGGTTATCAGCTGGTTTTCACCAGGTTCTTGGACAGTTTTCACCAGGTTATCAGCTGGTTTTCACCAGGTTATCAGCTGGGTTTCACCAGGTTCTTGAACAGTTTTCACCAGGTTATCAGCTGGTTTTCACCAGGTTCTTGAACAGTTTTCACCAGGTTCTCAGATGGTTTTCACCAGGTGTTCAGCTGTTTGTTTCTTTTTTTTTTTTTATCAGATTCTTAGCTGGTTTTCATCAGGTTTTTAGACGGTTTTCAGCTGATTTTCACCAGGTTCTCAGCTGGTTTTCACCAGATGTACAGCTGGTTTTCACCGGGTTTTTAGATGGTTTTCACCAGGTTCTCAGCTGGTGTTCACAAGGTGTTAAGCTGGTTTTCACCAGGTTCTTGAACAGTTTTCATCAGGTAATCAGCTGGTTTTCACCAGGTTATCAGCTGGTTTTCACCAGGTTCTCAGCTGGTTTTGACCAGGTTCTCAGCTGGTTTTCACCAGGTTCTCAGATGGTTTTCACCAGGTGTTCAACTGTTTCTTTGTTTTTTTTTTTATCAGATTCTCAGCTGGTTTTCATCAGGTTTTTAGATGGTTTTCAGCTGGTTTTCACCAGGTTCTCAGCTGTTTTCACCAGGTTCTCAGCTGGTTTTCACCAGGTTCTCAGCTGGTTTTAACCAGGTTCTCAGCTGGTTTTGACCAGGTTATCAGCTGGTTTTGACCAGGTTCTTGGACAGTTTTCACCAGGTTATCAGCTGGTTTCACCAGGTTTTTAGATGGTTTTCACCAGGTTCTCAACTGGTGTTCACCAGGTTTTCATCTGGTGTTCACAAGGTGTTAAGCTGGTTTTCACCAGGTTCTTGAACAGTTTTCACCAGGTTATCAGCTGGTTTTCACCAGGTTATCAGCTGGTTTTCACCAGGTTTTTAGATGGTTTTCACCAGGTTCTCAGCTGGTGTTCACCAGGTTTTCATCTGGTGTTCACAAGGTGTTAAGCTGGTTTTCACCAGGTTCTTGAACAGTTTTCACCAGGTTATCAGCTGGTTTTGACCAGGTTATCAACTGGTTTTGACCAGGTTCTTGGACAGTTTTCACCAGGTTATCAGCTGGTTTTCACCAGGTTGTCACCAGGTTCTCGAATGGTTTTCACCAGATTTTTGGATGGTTTTCACCAGGTTTTCAGCTGGTTTTCACCAGGTTGTTAGATGATTTTCACCAGGCTTTCAGCGGGTTTTCAGCAGGTGTTCACCTGGTTTTCAGTTCGTCCAATGTTTTAGTCTTGGAACAGCTGCGAGGTAAACATTTCTTGAACTGACCCGAGGACAGCCAGACCTGATCCAAAAGCCATCAAATCCAATAAGAGGGAATACCAATGGATGTTGGATCAGATCTGCTTCACATCCTGAGCCTGATAAATGCCAGCAGGGGGCCCTGTTTTCAAATAGTTATAATGCAGCAGCTGCGGGCGGGGCAAACATCAAACCAAATGTGACAAAAAACAGCAAATGTTTTCTGGGATGTTGATCCAGGCAAACGGATTCTAAAACCCCCATGAGGGGGCTTCTGGTCCAGAGTCTGGAAAAAAACTGTCATGACATTTAAAAAACAAACACGACCAATCAAGAAGCGTGAAGGAGTTGTTTCTAAACAGGAAGTCATTGGGTTTCACAGTGTTCAGCGACTTTAAGAGCCGTCATTAGTCATCTCCATAAAATAGATTGGTATTTCAACATATTGCTTCATGCAGCGCGGTAAGAAAAGAAAATACACGTTTGGCACAAGATAAATACGCGGATAGATACGCTGGCAATGCATTATGGGACATTCAACAACACTCACACCTGTGAACCAGATTTGACATTAACGAAGCTAAATGAAGCTACATTTCTGTTTTTCTAATTGATGATGTGCGCATGCACGTGCACGCTCCTGTTGTGCATCTTTTTTCTTTTTTCTTTTTTTAAAAAACAGACACACTTTTCCCAGACAGACAGACAGACAGATGACGGGCTCATGTGATGTTGGCACGATTCGAGTATAAGAAGGAAGCTCTTTAGTCCGGTTGTAAATGTCGGAGCGAGCGAGAGACGAGGGCGGGACTTCCTCTCTCCTGACGGTGCTGGTGCAGGATGCGGCATGGCACTTCTTGAATCCAGTCCGCCGTCCGCAAGCTAAAACTGGGAGGTCTCGGTGAAGGAGATGGCGTCGGTCTTGTCCACGGTGAAGCCTCCATTGATGTAGGACTTGTTCTCGCACTCTTCGTCATCCATCGTGGTTTCCAGGGCAAAGGGGTTGGCCACGTCCACGTCCGATGTTACGTCCATCCTCTCCAGTTCCCTCTTGGACAGCTTCTGGACGATACCGGCCCCGTAAGCATCGCCAAGCACATTGATCATCGTACGGAACCGGTCCCTGAAACACCACACCAGAGTCAACAGGAAAAAAGAGAAGACCTTATTTAATTGCAATCGTCGATGTGGAAGTATGACGAGCTTTGTCTTAAGACATACATATGTGGGTGTGTCCATCTGTCCAAATGATGACTGGCCTTTTGAACCAGTAACTATGACAACCCATTTATACGAGGCCTGTTAGAAAAGTATCCAACCTTTTTATTTTTTTCAAAAGCCTGATGGATTTGAATCACGTGTGCTTGCATGGGCAAACCTTGAACCTTCGTGCGCATATGTGATTTTTTTCACGCCTGTCGATTGCGTCATTTGCTTGTAAGCAGCCTTTGTGTGAGGATGGGTGGAGTCTCTCTGCGTTTTTTCATTCCAAGGAAATGGCGGAACAACTGGAGCAGCGCGACTGCATCAAATTTTGCCAGAAACTGGGCGACAGCCAGGTGGAAACCATTCGGATTATTCAGACGGCTTTCAGTGATGATCCTCTGGGCATCACACAGATTAAGGAGCGGTACAACTGGTTTAAAGACGGTCACACAACGGTGGAGAGCGAGCCACGCTCCGGGCGGCCATCAACATGCTGAAATGACCAGATCATTTCCAAAGTGAACTCTGTGGTGATGTGGGACCGTCGTGTTACTAGAAATTGTGGAAGAGGTCAACATCAGCACCTTTTCAGCACATTCCACTGTGACAGAAGATTTGGCCGTGAAAAGAGTTGCAGCGAAATTCATCGGCACGAAGCTGATGGCGGAACAAAAGTGCCTTTGTGTTAAAGTCTCACAGGACATGTTGTGACATGCCCAGCTCGTTCACCATTTGGACGATTCAGACGGCTTTCGGTGGCTTTTCAGTCGTGTGACTATCCGAGAAATTGTGGAAGAGCTGGGCATGTCACAACATGTCCTGTGAGGCTTCATCACGGAGGCGCTTTTGTTCCACCATCAGCTTTGTGCCGATGAATTTCGCTGCCACTCTTTTCATGGCCAAATCTTCTGTCACAGTGGAATGTGCTGAAAAAGTGCTGATGTCCACCTCTTCCACAATTTCTCGGATAATCACACGGCGGTCCCACATCACCACAACGTTCACTTTGGAAATGATCTGGTCATTTCAGCATGTTGATGGCCGACCGGAGCGTGGCTCGCTCTCCACCGTTGTGCGGACGTCTTTAAACCGGTTGTACTGCTCCTTAATCTGTGTGATGCCCAGAGGATCATCACCGAAAGCCGTCTGAATCATCCGAATGGTTTCCACCTGGCTGTCACCCAGTTTCTGGCAAAATTTGATGCAGTTGCGCTGCTCCAGTCATTCCGTCATTTTCCTTGCAATGAAAATCCGCCGAGCGCACTACACGCACTCACACAAAGGCTGCTTACCAGAAAATGATACAATCGACAGGCATGAAAAAACTCACGCATGCGCACGAAGGTTCAAGGTTTGCTCATGCAAGCACACATGATTCAAATCCACCAGGTTTTTGAAAAAAATAAAAAGGTCGGATACTTTTCTAACAGACCTCGTATGAAGACTGAAATGGGACAGGGAGTGTCCAAATACTTATAGGCCCTTCAAATGAAAAGTCCCACTTACTTCTATACTTCTTTCCTGTCCGTCCACAATGTCCAGATACTTATGGACCATCCCAATTAAAGGTCCCACCCTTCCTGTCTGTCCACAATGTCCAGATACTTGTGGATGTTACAAATTAAAAGCACCCCTTCCTTCCTTCCTGCCATGTCCAAATCCCACTTCCTCCTCTGCTTCATTCTTCCTTCTTTCCTTCCCTCCTTCTTTCCTTTCTGTCCATAATGTCCAAATACTTTAAAGCAGATGGTTTTTTTTTGTTTGGTTGGGGTTTTTTGATGACAGAAAACAATAAACGGTGTTAGATCTGATTAAATGGCAGCTTTTGTCAAACGTGAGACAATGAAAAATTGCCGTACTTTTTGAATTTGTGTATTTTAACTTTTCCTGTTAACTATAAAATAAATGACACAAACTTACAGTAGCCAGTCCACAGCAACTATCAGAGTGACATCGCTTGCTGGTAATCCAACTGCTGTTAAGACAATCACCATGGTGACCAGTCCGGCGTTGGGGACGCCTGCCGCTCCGATACTGGCAACTGTTGCCGTTATGCTACAAGAAGAAGAAAGTGAAGAAACGTTTCGACCTTCTGAATACCTTCTGCCTTATTTTCAATATTAAACTTATTGTTACTTAAAAGATGTTTGTGTACTCAGGTCTCAAACCAACGATATGCACACAAAGCCCCAGTACTACCCAGACCAAGTTCAAAGCAGATGAAGTATCTTGTCCAAGTATGCACACGGATAGCCAGAAGTATTCCCCAGAAGTCCTCTCCTTGCACAAAGTGATGTGTAAAATGGCACTAACAGTGGCTGCGTTAGTGTTGTTAGAGGACCAAGTGCAAACGCTGCAATCCGATGTGAATGTGTATTCAGGGAACGCGACGATTTACTTGCAAATGATGATAATTGCTCATAGGCAGATTTTAAGGCCACTGTTACTGGAGTTTGGCGCAGAGCTGTGGCTGTCCCACAGTGCAATACGGCGAGCAGCCAGGGGTTGTCACACAGGTGCTGACCGCACTGGGCTTCCTGGCAACAGGGGCATTCCAGCGGGAGCGGGCCGATCGGTCAGGAGTGTTCCAGTCGACCTGGAGCCGAGCCACCAGCTGTGTGGAACGCAGTCATCCGAATGTCATCCAGGTACATCACATTCCAACATCCAGCTTCCAGCTCAATTTGCAGTGAGAGCCAGTTTCCTGAATGTGATCAGAGCTACTGACTGCACACATATTGACATAAAGGCGCTATCATCATCATCATGAATTTGTTTCTGTTAACAGGAAACGTTTTCATTCCATCAATATTCAAATCATATGTGATGCACAAATGCATTGGTTTGGGCTGGGAACAGGCTGGAGGCTAGCACGGTGTGAGATGGTGAGCTGATTGGTGAGGAAATGGTTTCATTCATGTAATTGTTCTGAACAAAAACCAGTTTGGGCACATTTGGGCATGTGCACATTGAAATATGTTGTTTGCTATTATTATTAATTTGTTTCTTTTCCTTGATGGTGAAACTGGAGCTGCAGATTCTTACAGGCCCCGATTGTCTCCCTGTGTTCAGTATTTGTCAATAAATGTATGTGTAAAGTTGTGAATGTCACACACTTTCAGCCGCCGGGCACCTCTTTTTTTAATGTCAATGTGTGTACACTACTTTGAGCTCACAGCAGCCTGACATGTGCGCGCGCGCACACACACACACACACACACACGTCCCTACTAACATTTTGACAGGGTACCAAATAAACTATCCCTGCAGGTCACACTCCCTATAACAGTGGCCTTGGTATTCAAAATCAGCTTATGAGCCAATTATCATCATTTGCAAGTAAATCCTCACTCTCCCTGAATACCCGCTCATGTCGGATTGCACCATTTGATCTCTGTCTGTGTCCTCAAACAGGCTGTTATTCACCCTCTTTTTAAAAAGCCTCATGCTTACTCTTCTCTTCTTCAGAATTTCAGACCGATTTCAGAATTGCCTTTTATCTCTAACATTTTAGAAAAAGTGGCCAAACAGCTTAACAAGGTTTTAGCTGAACACAATATTTTTGACAACTTTCAATCTGGGTTCCGTCACTTGCACTCCACTGAAACAGCTCTTCTTAGAGTTTCAAGTGATATTTCTACCTGTATCTCTGTGTGTGATTATTCGGTACTCATACTTTTGGATCTGTCTGCAGCTTTCGATACAGTTGATCATGTTGTTGTATTTGAGAGATTAAGGACATGGGTGGACAATTCTGGCTCAGTCCCAGATTGGTTTTTAAACCTGCCTCTCTAACAGGAGTTTCTCAGTTGCTGCAGTTAACATACATACTATTTTGCCTTTCTTTCTTGTGGTGTGCCCCAAGGTTTCATTCTGGGACCTATTTGGTTATATCAGCCAGTGAAGTTGGAGGAGCCTGTGTTTTTGCCCCTGTTTGTTTGTTTGTTTGTTTTTGTTTGTTTGTTTGTTTGTTTGTTTGGTGTTTTTTGTTTGTTTGTGACCAGGCTGGAGCCCACAATTTTTCTTATATCATTATGAAAGTTTTATTGAAGATTCATATCCTAAAAGGCAAGAATTGATTCAGTTTTCAAGGTCAAATTATAATATAATATATTTTACAATATATCTTAATCAAAAGTGCCTCAGTCACTCTGATTTGTGACACTGAGGTGCAAACTGACGCTCTCAGTGAATAGACTAAGTTTGATCCACTTCTGAGCTGTATTGCAGATTTAGTGGATATTTGATTTTAACATTGAAAAGCCCTTTTGATCTATATTTTGTATTATAGTTTAGTTTATGAAAAGCCACTTCTAACAGGAGTTTGACTTGACCTAAAAAACTTTCCAAGGTAAAAATTTGTGGAATTGTAAACAAGTGTTGGTGTTTGTACGAGTGCGGCGCTCTAGTCTACATGGTATTTGCTCACACTTGGACATATTTTGAGTTCTTTTGAAGATGTCTCATATCATCGTTATGCAGATGACACACAGCTGTGCATCTCATTTACTTCACAAAATGTTTCTAAGGTGTCTGTCCTTCAGAACTGTGTTGATCTAACTATCTGTCACGTAATACAGCAAAACCTGAAGTTGTTCTTTGTGGTCCTGAGTGATTAAGAACCTCGGCTCTGTGTCCTCTTCTGTTCACTCAGCAGTCAGGAATCCAGGTGTTACATTTGACCAGACACACATTACTCATCTTGTGCAGTCTTGGTTCTTCTATTTATGGAGCATCGGCCTCCTTAGAAACATTGTGTCTCAAGCTGAGCTGGAACAGATTGTTCATGCTTTTATTTCATCACATCTCGACTTCCCCAGCCTCTCTTACAAATGGTCCAGAATGCTGCTGGAAGGCTTCTTCTTCTCTTAACTTCTGTGTTTCTGTGGTTTTTTTTGTTTTTGTTTTTTTTTCTCCCAATGTAAAGCACTTTGTGGTTTTATTTTGAAAGGTGGCTGATCTTTTGTAGGTATATTAAACCTGTACCTAAGGCTTGCTGGTCTTCCTCAAACGTACCTGATGGTAACGATCTGACCCACGTCCAGGTCGTAGTCGTTCAGCTGGGCGATGAAGATGGCGGCCACGGCTTCGTACAGCGCCGTCCCGTCCATGTTGATGGTGGCGCCCACTGGGAGAACGAAGCGGGTGATCCGCTTGTCAATGCGGTTGTTCTCCTCGGCACATCGGAAAGTGACGGGCAGGGTGGCCGAGCTGGAAGACACCGCGGACGAGTGTGTTGGTTTTATTGGGTCTCACTGTGGTGTGCACGGTGTAAGAAGACTTCTGACCTGGATGAGATCATGAGTGCCGTCACCAAAGCCTGAGCCATACCCATGGTGAACATGTAGGGGTTCTTCCTCACGATGATGAAGTAGATCAGAGGCAGACAAATGATGGCATGGATGGCTAGGCTAAAAGAAGAAAAAAGACATTTTTAACAGGACGACTCACCTGAAATGTGCCATATATCTATCTGTCTATCTATCTATCTAGATAGATAGATAGATGTGTGTGTGTATAGGTTCGAGGCCCGCTGGTGCTCATGTCCGGATCCCGTTGTGTGAAGCGGATGAGAGTCTATGGCTCCCCCTGGACAGGACCCCAGTCCGATGCAGATTAATTCCCCAGCCAAGACTGGTACCCATGTCCATCTGAGTGCACATTTGTTTGCCATGTGTTTGTCTTCTGTTTGCATCCAGACGCGTTGCGCACCCACGTTCTGTGGTTGTCCACTCATTCCACCAGAGCTTCAAATCCACCAGAGATTACAGATGAGGTAGTTTTGGTCACATGAGAAATTACTTCAGTCTGTTCAGTCAATCCACCACAATGTGACCCCACCATTAAAGTGTAGCTGACACCAAAAAAAATGTGCACAAATAATCACTAAAAATGATGAAATGTTGATATTTAAAAAAATCCTGAACAATAAAAGTGGATGATAAGTGTGCAGGTGAAGGATGAACTTCAGCTGTCTGAAGCCTGCGCTCTGTTTCAGCCCTCAGCCGCGGACATACTGCTGCTGCATCATCACCAGAACAGCAGCAAATCAGCTGTAAACACAGTGGAGGTCCAGCTGTTTTCAGACGATTTTTTTTTATGGTGTGGAGCTTTTTTTTTTTTTTTTTTTTTTTTTTTTTTTTTTTTTTTTAAGTCTGAAGGTGTTTCTGAAGCAGCTGGGGGGGGGGGGGGGGGCAGCCTGATGGTGACAATAAACTTTGGAGGAAAACCTTCAGTCTGACAACAGTGATGATACAGGCAGAGTTCAGAACACAGAATGTTGATTATTAAAAATAAATAAATAATATATTCAGCGTGCGGGTGGAGGTGATAAACTGTTTTTTTTTCCAGCTCTTTGGTCGGAATCAACTGATAAAATAAAATAGTTTTACCATCTGTGACATTAGAAAAAAGTGAAGTGTGGATTTTTTTATTTATTTGTTTCTTAGAAACAATTTCAAATCTGAAAAATGACACGAGGGACTGAAAATATCAACTATTTTAAAATAAATATTGTTTTCCTTTTTGAATACGTTATTAAATATTAAAACCATTCACACAAGAAGTAAATACGTAGTCTTCTTACCTGTGTGTTTCAGTGAGATCATCTTTAAACTTATCCACATTTACAAAACCACATCTGAAAATAATTTAATTCCTTCTGCCTTGGTTGAAGAAAAGTCCATTTGTTACCTCTTTGGTTCCAGGTTCCAGCTGTAATCCGTTATTGCGGCTGATTGCGACTGCGTTTGATACCGTGGATCATCATATTTTGTTCGATAGGTTGGAGAATTTTTTTGGGATTACTGGAAGTGCCCTTGCCTGGTTGACATCATATCTGTCCAGTCATTTTCAATGCGTCTTGTATAATGACACTACCTCTGTCCTTGGTGACATGAGATTTGGGGTTCCACAGGGATCTGTTTTAGGCCCTTGCTTTTCTATGTGGCAACCCTTGGGCGTATACTGTGGAGTTTTGGGATTACCTTTCATTGTTACACTGATGATAGTCAGTTGTACATGCTGATAACTGCGGGAAATCTCACTCCCATAAAATCCCTGGAGGAATGTCTTCTATCAGTGAGAAGTTGGATGTCTAGTAACTTGGGGTAATTTTTGATCCCACATTGTCTTTTGACCTCCACATCAGGGATGTTATTAGGACTGCTTTTTTCCATCTGTGAAATATAGCAAGGATCCGCCCCATCCTGATGCTGAGACCCTGATTCATGCTTTTGTTTCTTCTAGACTAGATTATTGTAATGTTCTATTTTCACGGTTAATGCTGTCCAGCATCAGGGGTCTTCAGCTGGTTCAGAACGCTGCCGCCAGACTTCTGACACGTAACAGAAGGTCTGAACATATCACACCCATTTTGGCATCTTTGCACTGGCTCCCTGTCTCTGTGAGAGCAGATTTTAAGGTTTTGTTATTGACTTATAAGGTTGTTCATGGACTGGCGCCATCTTATCTGGCTGATCTGGTGGAACTCTACGTGCCGGCCCGGGCTGTGCAGTCGCAGGATGCGGGACTTCTCTGTGTTCTCAGGGTGAAGAAGAAGTCAGCGGGTCAAAGAGCTTTTTCGTATCGTGCACTCACCCTGTGGAATAGTCTTCCTGCGACCGTGAGGCAGTCTGAGTCTGTGGACATTTTTAGGTCAAGACTGAAAACCTATTTTTATTCTCTATCTTATGGAAAGTTTTTATTTTTTTTTATCTGTTTTATTCTTTTTCTTCTGTTTTAAATTCTGTATTTGAAATTTTTGTTAAATCATTTTTAATTATTTAAATTTATGTTGAATTGTTTCATGTAAGGCGCCTTGAGACGGCTTTTGCTGTGATTTGGCGCATTATGAGCTAATTAAATTGAAAATTGAAATTGCTTGATCCAGTCTGTGTTGATGAGCGGCTTTGCGGTGCAACAAAAAGACTCGGAGCGCCTCGTAATGTCTCAGTCTGCACGCAATGACGTTATCCCATCATCCACAAACAATAAAATAATCTGAAGAGCCTCAGTTTTGTCTCCGTGTCGAGTGGAGCAGCCAGGGACTCCGTGCGCTCGATCGTCACTGTAAGTGTTCCACCTGCCGTTCTGCCGGTGAGAAAGTAACCGTTCTGACACCGAAAACATGGTGCAGCTCTGACCCGAACCACAGGGCTGTCAAGTAAAAATCTTTCAATTAATCCGACAATTAAGATAATGGTTCCAGAGCTGACATCACTTCCTCGTCCTTCTTGTCCAATGTTGGAACGCCGGGACGTTCCTGGTCTTTTATTGGCATGCAGTCCAAAATCTGAATATTTATCTCTTCAAGAACTGAGCACCAGGAAAGGATAAATTACAAACTGTTGTTTAATTTTAGTCTTAAATATTCATGAAAGCATGGCATTACATGTCACCTACCCCTTAACCCGGGGCTACGGGTTGGCAGGCCAGCTATCTGCTAGAAAACTAAACAGCCCGGTTGTGACCCCGCCATACAAATCTGTCATTGCAAGGGTGAAGCCCACACGTGACACGGTCAGGGTCTGGCCTGAGGGACACACGGAATACAGGCGGACCGGGATCTCTTCAAACAGACTGACTAAACTCCTTCAGCTCACCAGTGCCGGACTAGAACCGTTTCTGCACAGATACTGTTACCGCAGTGGGGGTCACGGCCCCCCACTCCGACCACACTCCATGGACAAGTGAAGCTGTGATTAAGCTGTTGAAGGCCGGTGATGCTGCTTTTCACACAGAAGACTAAAGGATTTCCATCACACTGAACATCGATGCACCGCAGAGATGCGTGCTGAGCTCTCTCCTTTTCTCTCACAACACAACTGCAAAGCCTCCGAGAAGACCTTCATTAAGTTTGAAGATGACAACACAATAACGAGCCAGCCGACAGAGAAGATATTGAAAACCTGGAGGGCTGAAGCTGGAATAACAACCAAGATCCTCAACACCACAGAGACCAAAGACATGGTCTTGGACTACAGAAGACTGAAGCCCAACGCTCATCATCAGTGATGGGATGATGAAGGGCCTGCAGAGCTTCAGATACCCCGGACTCCACGTCAGCCAGGACATGCCTGGGTCCATCCATACCATAGCAGGGACCTCAACAGGACTTCAGAGGCTTCAGTTCCTGAGGTGTCTGAAGAAACCGTGTCTTCTAAAACAGCTGCTGGAGTATTTCACCAGGTCGGCCATGGAGTCTGTTTTTGTTTACTTACTAGGCAGCTACAGGACAGTAAAGATATCTTCAGAGTTTTGTACAGGCAGAGGGTTTGGCATATTGATTACCAGCTGGATCTGGATTGTCACCAGTTTAGGGAGGGGGGAGTGGCACCGGAGTGTTTGCCAGAGTCTTCTGCACCCTCACCTTTGTGATCTCACCAATATTTGGTGATTGGCTGGAGAACCCTGGTTCCAGAGATGTCCAACATCCCAGCAGAGAGAAGCCCATCTTACACAGAAGGTGTGTGCGTGGCAACAACGAGAGTGCTGGACTCACCAGCACTCCTCACACAGCACGTGTGTGCAGCATTTGGTGGTGTTTAACGTAGCGTGTAAAACCTGGCCACCATCTGCTGCTTTCCTGGTCAGTGTTTTATCAGTGTTGTCTCTGTTTTCCCCCACTGAACATGGATTTGTGGTTTCCGAGCAACCTGGTGCTTTCCAGCCTCTGGCACAGACGGTGTGCGCGAGGCTCATGCGTGGCGTCATGGTGCTTCTCATGCCTTCAGCTCCAATTTTTTTCTTAGCCTACAGAGGCCATAACACAGTCATATTAAGAAGTGAACTAATTAACTGTTGCAGGTGATACTTATGTCAGACGAGTGATTGATGCTGTTCTTGGTCATCTGACAGTTTTTGGCAGAATAATTGCAAATCCTGTCTGGTGCTGTGGCTGATGGACGTGCACGTGGACACTGAGACAGCAGAGAGGACAACCAAAGAGCCCTGTAATGCTCTCTGATGGGTGCTTTCTGGCACCATCAAAAGGAGCCTGTCTTCCGCCGCCACTCCCTCAGCACGCCGCCGCCTGACTGCAAAGAGGCGCGTCCACTCACCAAGAAACGAAACCTATTGAACTGTTAGAGGTTGGCAGAAAACCACGACATAACCTCTTTCAAAAAGTCAGAAACTGTCTATGATGTAATGCTACACAGTATGTTTGAAGAAGGAACACCGCCATCATAGGTCCACCGTGGCTCTGTGACCCGGTGAATGACCTCTGATATCTTAACGAGCAGAACCTGGGACATGTCCAACATTTCTAATCGGTTCCAGGAAATACTTTGTGCAATAAATGTAGCTAAATGTCACAAAGTCATTTTAATTACTGAGGTCATTTCTGGGGCTGGTGGTCAAGTGGTTAGTGCGCTTGGTTTCAGTGCAGATGGTTCCCAGTCCAGTATGATACTTAAGGACAAAACAACACTTGGCCACTCTTGGTGTCTCATCAACCTGCTCAACAGTCTGTTGCGACATGATCTAAGCAGCAGCCGATAAATTCTGTCTGGAAGTCTGAGTAGAGCTTAGGCAGTTCTAGGAAAGTTTGGGTGATTAGAGGGACTTTGGATGGTTCAAGGAGAGTTTACATAGCTAGAGTAGGCTTTAGGCAGCACAGACCGTGGCTCAGATAGACTTCCTGCAGCTTCAGTTGACTTTAGGTGTGATTTGTGCAAACTTCAGGTGCAGTTTAAGTAGAATTCAGGCGCAGTTTGAGTAGAATTTGAGCATGGTTTGATGAGACATTGGGTGGTGTTTGAGTAGACATTGAGTGGTGTTGGAGTAGACATTGAGTGGTGTTGGAGCAGACACTGAGTGGTGTTTGAGTAGACATTGAGTGGTGTTGGAGTAGACATTGAGTGGTGTTTGAGTAGAGATTGGGGTGGTGTTTGAGTAGAATTCGGGTGCTGATTGAGTAGACATTGGGTGGTATTTGAGTAGAATTTGGGTGCTGTTTGAGTAGACATTGGGTGGTGTTTGAGTAGAGATTGGGGTGGTGTTTGAGTAGAATTCGGGTGCTGATTGAGTAGACATTGGGTGGTGTTTGAGTAGATTTCAGGTCCTGATTGAGTAGACATTGGGTGGTGTTTGAGTAGATTTCAGGTGCTGATTGAGTAGACATTGGGTGTTGTTTGAGTAGAATTCGAGTGCTGTTGGAGCAGACATTGGGTGCTGTTTGAGCAGACATTGGGTGCTGTTTGAGTAGACATTGGGTGCTGTTTGAGTAGACATTGGGTGCTGTTTGAGTAGACATTGGGTGGTGTTTGAGCAGACATTGGGTGCTGTTTGAGTAGACATTGGGTGCTGTTTGAGCAGACATTGGGTGCTGTTTGAGTAGACATTGGGTGCTGTTTGAGTAGACATTGGGTGCTGTTTGAGTAGACATTGGGTGCTGTTGAGTAGACATTGGGTGCTGTTGAGCAGACATTGGGTGCTGTTTGAGCAGACATTGGGTGCTGTTTGTGTAGATTTCGGGTGCTGTTTGAGTAGACATTGAGTGGTGTTTGTGTAGAATTCGGGTGCTGTTTGAGTAGACATTGGGTGGTGTTTGTGTAGAATTCGGGTGCTGTTTGAGTAGACATTGGGTGGTGTTTGATTAGATTTTGGGTGCTGTTTGAGCAGACATTGGGTGCTGTTTGAGTAGTCATTGGGTGCTGTTTGAGTAGTCATTGGGTGCTGTTTGAGTAGTCATTGGGTGGTGTTTGAGTAGACATTGGGTGGTGTTTGAGTAGACGTTGGGTGGTGTTTGAGTAGACATTGGGTGCTGTTGAGTAGACAATGGGTGTTGTTTGAGTAGATTTCAGGTGATGTTTGAGTAGACATTGGGTGGTGTTTGAGTACATTTTGGGTGCTGTTTCAGTAGACATTTATTGGTGTTTGAGTAGAATTCGGGTGGTGTTTTGTAGATTTCGGGTGCTGTTTTGTAGATTTCGGGTGTTGTTTGAGTAGACATTGAGTAGTGTTTGAGTAGATTTCGGGTGCTGTTTGAGTAGACATTGAGTGCTGTTTGAGTAGACATTGGGTGGTGTTTGAGTAGATTTCAGGTGCTGTTTGAGTAGGCGTTGGGTGCTGTTTGAGTAGACATTGAGTGCTGTTTGAGTAGACATTGGGTGGTGTTTGAGTAGATTTCAGGTGCTGTTTGAGTAGGCGTTGGGTGCTGTTTGAGTAGATTTTGGGTGGTGTTTCAGTAGAATTCTGGCGCAGTTTGAGTAGACATTGGGTGGTGTTTGAGTAGACATTGGGTGGTGTTTGAGTAGATTTTGGGTGCTGTTTTAGTAGACATTCGGTGTTGTTTAAGTAGATTTTGGGTGGTGTTTCAGTAGATTTCGGGTGCTGTTTGAGTAGATTTCGGGCGTGGTTTGAGTAGACATTGAGTGCTGTTTGAGTAGATTTCGGGCGTGGTTTGAGTAGACATTGAGTGCTGTTTGAGTAGACATTGGGTCGTGTTTGAGTAGATTTCGGGCGCGGTTTGAGTAGACGTTGAGTGCTGTTTGAGTAGACGTTGGGTGGTGTTTGAGTAAATTTCAGGTGCTGTTTGAGTAGATTTTGGGTGGTGTGTCAGTAGAATTCGGGTACAGTTTGAGTAGAATTCGGGTGCGGTTTGAGTAGACATTGGGTGGTGTTTGAGTACATTTTGGGTGCTGTTTGAGTAGACATTGGGTGCTGTTTGAGTAGACACTGAGTAGTGTTTGAGTAGAATTCGGGTGCTGTTTGAGTAGACATTGAGTGCTGTTTGAGTAGATTTCGGGCGTGGTTTGAGTAGACATTGGGAGGTGTTTGAGTAGAATTCGGGTGCTGTTTGAGTAGACATTGGGTGCTGTTGAGTAGATTTTGGGTGCTGTTTGAGTAGACATTGAGTGGTGTTTGTGTAGATTTCAGGTGCTGTTTGAGTAGACTTTGGGTGCTGTTGAGTAGATTTTGGGTGCTGTTTGAGTAGACATTGAGTGGTGTTTGTGTAGATTTCAGGTTCTGTTTGAGTAGACATTGGGTGGTGTTTGAGTAGATTTTGGCTGCTGTTTGGGTAGACATTGGGTGGTGTTTGAGTAGACATTGAGTGGTGTTTGTGTAGATTTCAGGTGGTGTTTGAGTAGAATTTGGGTGCTGTTTGAGTAGACATTGGGTGGTGTTTGAGTAGAATTCGGGTGCTGTTTGAGTAGACATTGAGTGGTGTTTGAGTAGACATTGAGTGGTGTTTGTGTAGATTTCAGGTGCTGTTTGAGTAGACATTGCGTGGTGTTTGAGTAGACATTGGGTGGTGTTTGAGTACATTTTGGATGCTGTTTGAGTAGACATTAGGTGGTGTTTGAGTAGACGTTGGATGGTGTTTGAATAGACATTGAGTGGTGTTTGTGTAGATTTCAGGTGCTGTTTGAGTAGACATTGCGTGGTGTTTGAGTAGACATTGAGTGGTGTTTGTGTAGATTTCAGGTGCTGTTTGAGGAGACATTGCATGGTGTTTGTGTAGATTTCGGGTGGTGTTTGAGTAGACATTGAGTGCTGTTTGAGTAGACATTGGGTGGTGTTTGAGTAGACGTTGGATGGTGTTTGAGCAGACATTGGGTGCTGTTTGAGTAGACATTGGGTCCTGTTTGAGTAGACATTGGATGGTGTTTGAGCAGACATTGGGTGCTGTTTGAGTAGACATTGGGTCCTGTTTGAGTAGACATTGGATGGTGTTTGAGCAGATGTTGGATGGTGTTTGAGCAGACATTGGGTGCTGTTTGAGTAGACATTGGGTCCTGTTTGAGTAGACATTGGATGGTGTTTGAGCAGACATTAGGTGCTGTTTGAGTAGACATTGGGTGCTGTTGAGTAGATTTTGGGTGCTGTTTGAGTAGACATTGAGTGGTGTTTGTGTAGATTTCAGGTGCTGTTTGAGTAGACATTGGGTGCTGTTTGAGTAGACATTGAGTGGTGTTTGTGTAGAATTCGGGTGCTGTTTGAGTAGACATTGGGTGGTGTTTGAGTAGATTTTGGGTGCTGTTTGAGTAGACATTGAGTGGTGTTTGTGTAGATTTCAGGTGCTGTTTGAGTAGACATTGGGTGCTGTTTGAGTAGATTTTGGGTGGTGTTTCAGTAGAATTCTGGCGCAGTTTGAGTAGACATTGGGTGGTGTTTGAGTAGACATTGGGTGGTGTTTGAGTAGATTTTGGGTGCTGTTTTAGTAGACATTCGGTGTTGTTTAAGTAGATTTTGGGTGGTGTTTCAGTAGATTTCGGGTGCTGTTTGAGTAGATTTCGGGCGTGGTTTGAGTAGACATTGAGTGCTGTTTGAGTAGATTTCGGGCGTGGTTTGAGTAGACATTGAGTGCTGTTTGAGTAGACATTGGGTCGTGTTTGAGTAGATTTCGGGCGCGGTTTGAGTAGACGTTGAGTGCTGTTTGAGTAGACGTTGGGTGGTGTTTGAGTAGATTTCAGGTGCTGTTTGAGTAGATTTTGGGTGGTGTGTCAGTAGAATTCGGGTACAGTTTGAGTAGAATTCGGGTGCGGTTTGAGTAGACATTGGGTGGTGTTTGAGTACATTTTGGGTGCTGTTTGAGTAGACATTGGGTGCTGTTTGAGTAGACACTGAGTAGTGTTTGAGTAGAATTCGGGTGCTGTTTGAGTAGACATTGAGTGCTGTTTGAGTAGATTTCGGGCGTGGTTTGAGTAGACATTGGGTGGTGTTTGAGTAGAATTCGGGTGCTGTTTGAGTAGACATTGGGTGCTGTTGAGTAGATTTCGGGTGCTGTTTGAGTAGACATTGAGTGGTGTTTGTGTAGATTTCAGGTTCTGTTTGAGTAGACATTGGGTGGTGTTTGAGTAGATTTTGGCTGCTGTTTGAGTAGACATTGGGTGGTGTTTGAGTAGACATTGAGTGGTGTTTGTGTAGATTTCAGGTGGTGTTTGAGTAGACATTGGGTCCTGTTTGAGTAGACATTGGGTGGTGTTTGAGTAGACATTGGGTGCTGTTGAGTAGATTTTGGGTGCTGTTTGAGTAGACATTGAGTGGTGTTTGTGTAGATTTCAGGTGCTGTTTGAGTAGACTTTGGGTGCTGTTGAGTAGATTTTGGGTGCTGTTTGAGTAGACATTGAGTGGTGTTTGTGTAGATTTCAGGTTCTGTTTGAGTAGACATTGGGTGGTGTTTGAGTAGATTTTGGCTGCTGTTTGAGTAGACATTGGGTGGTGTTTGAGTAGACATTGAGTGGTGTTTGTGTAGATTTCAGGTGGTGTTTGAGTAGACATTGGGTCCTGTTTGAGTAGACATTGGGTGGTGTTTGAGTAGACATTGGGTGCTGTTGAGTAGATTTTGGGTGCTGTTTGAGTAGACATTGAGTGGTGTTTGTGTAGATTTCAGGTGCTGTTTGAGTAGACATTGGGTGCTGTTTGAGTAGATTTTGGGTGGTGTTTCAGTAGAATTCTGGCGCAGTTTGAGTAGACATTGGGTGGTGTTTGAGTAGACATTGGGTGGTGTTTGAGTAGATTTTGGGTGCTGTTTTAGTAGACATTCGGTGTTGTTTAAGTAGATTTTGGGTGGTGTTTCAGTAGATTTCGGGTGCTGTTTGAGTAGATTTCGGGCGTGGTTTGAGTAGACATTGAGTGCTGTTTGAGTAGATTTCGGGCGTGGTTTGAGTAGACATTGAGTGCTGTTTGAGTAGACATTGGGTCGTGTTTGAGTAGATTTCGGGCGCGGTTTGAGTAGACGTTGAGTGCTGTTTGAGTAGACGTTGGGTGGTGTTTGAGCAGACATTGGGTGCTGTTTGAGCAGACATTGGGTGCTGTTTGAGTAGACATTGGGTCCTGTTTGAGTAGACATTGGATGGTGTTTGAGCAGATGTTGGATGGTGTTTGAGCAGACATTGGGTGCTGTTTGAGTAGACATTGGGTCCTGTTTGAGCAGACATTGGATGGTGTTTGAGCAGACATTAGGTGCTGTTTGAGTAGACATTGGGTCCTGTTTGAGTAGACATTGGGTGGTGTTTGAGTAGACATTGGGTGCTGTTGAGTAGATTTTGGGTGCTGTTTGAGTAGACATTGAGTGGTGTTTGTGTAGATTTCAGGTGCTGTTTGAGTAGACATTGGGTGCTGTTTGAGTAGACATTGAGTGGTGTTTGTGTAGAATTCGGGTGCTGTTTGAGTAGACATTGGGTGGTGTTTGAGTAGATTTTGGGTGCTGTTTGAGTAGACATTGAGTGGTGTTTGTGTAGATTTCGGGTGCTGTTTGAGTAGACATTGGGTGCTGTTTGAGTAGACATTGAGTGGTGTTTGTGTAGATTTCGGGTGCTGTTTGAGCAGACATTGGGTGCTGTTTGAGTAGACATTGAGTGGTGTTTGAGTAGAATTCGGGTGCTGTTTGAGTAGACATTGAGTGGTGTTTGAGTAGAATTCGGGTGCTGTTTGAGTAGACATTGGGTGGTGTTTGAGTAGATTTTGGGTGCTGTTTGAGTAGACATTGAGTGGTGTTTGTGTAGATTTCGGGTGCTGTTTGAGTAGACATTGGGTGCTGTTTGAGTAGACATTGAGTGGTGTTTGTGTAGATTTCGGGTGCTGTTTGAGCAGACATTGGGTGCTGTTTGAGTAGACATTGAGTGGTGTTTGAGTAGAATTCGGGTGCTGTTTGAGTAGACATTGGGTGTTGTTTGAGTAGACATTGAGTGGTGTTTGAGTAGACGTTGAGTGGTGTTTGTGTAGATTTCAGGTGCTGTTTGAGTAGACATTGAGTGGTGTTTGTGTAGATTTCGGGTGGTGTTTGAGTAGACATTGAGTGCTGTTTGAGTAGACATTGGGTGGTGTTTGAGTAGACATTGAGTGGTGTTTGAGTAGATTTTGGGTGCTGTTTGAGTAGACACTGGGTGCTGTTTGAGCAGACTTTGGGTGCTGTTTGAGTAGACATTGGGTGCTGTTTGAGTAGACATTGAGTGGTGTTTGAGTAGATTTTGGGTGCTGTTTGAGTAGACACTGGGTGCTGTTTGAGCAGACATTGGGTGCTGTTTGAGTAGACACTGGGTGCTGTTTGTGTAGATTTTGGGTGCTGTTTGAGTAGACATTGGGTGCTGTTTGTGTAGATTTCGGGTGCTGTTTGAGTAGACATTGGGTGGTGTTTGAGTAGATTTTGGGTGCTGTTTGAGCAGACATTGGTTGCTGTTTGAGTAGACATTGGGTGGTGTTTGAGTAGACTTTGGGCGGTGTTTGAGTACATTTTGGATGCTGTTTGAGTAGACATTGGGTGCTGTTTGAGTAGACATTGGGTGCTGTTTGAGTAGACATTGGGTGGTGTTTGAGTAGACATTGGGTGCTGTTGAGTAGATTTTGGGTGCTGTTTGAGTAGACATTGAGTGGTGTTTGTGTAGATTTCGGGTGCTGTTTGAGTAGACATTGGGTGGTGTTTGAGTAGACACTGGGTGCTTTTTGAGTACATTTTGGATGCTGTTTGAGTAGACATTGGGTGGTGTTTGAGTAGACGTTGGATGGTGTTTGAGTAGACGTTGGATGGTGTTTGAGTAGACGTTGGATGGTGTTTGAGTAGACATTGGGTGCTGTTGAGCAGACATTGGGTGCTGTTTGAGTAGACATTGGGTGCTGTTTGAGTAGACATTGGGTGCTGTTTGAGTAGACATTGGGTACTGTTTGAGTAGACATTGGGTGGTGTTTGAGTAGACATTGGGTGCTGTTGAGTAGATTTTGGGTGCTGTTTGAGTAGACATTGAGTGGTGTTTGTGTAGATTTCGGGTGCTGTTTGAGTAGACATTGGGTGGTGTTTGAGTAGACATTGGGTGCTGTTGAGTAGATTTTGGGTGCTGTTTGAGTAGACATTGAGTGGTGTTTGTGTAGATTTCGGGTGCTGTTTGAGTAGACATTGGGTGGTGTTTGAGTAGACACTGGGTGCTGTTTGAGTAGACATTGGGTCCTGTTTGAGTAGACATTGGGTCCTGTTTGAGTAGACATTGGGTGGTGTTTGAGTAGACACTGGGTGCTTTTTGAGTACATTAAGGATGCTGTTTGAGTAGACATTGGGTGGTGTTTGAGTAGACATTGGGTGCTGTTTGAGTAGACATTGGGTGCTGTTTGAGTAGACATTGGGTCCTGTTTGAGTAGACATTGGGTGGTGTTTGAGTAGACATTGGGTGCTGTTGAGTAGATTTTGGGTGCTGTTTGAGTAGACATTGAGTGGTGTTTGTGTAGATTTCGGGTGCTGTTTGAGTAGACATTGGGTGCTGTTTGAGTAGATTTCAGGTGCTGATTGAGTAGACATTGGGTGGTGTTTGAGTAGAGATTGGGGTGGTGTTTGAGTAGAATTCGGGTGCTGATTGAGTAGACATTGGGTGGTGTTTAAGTAGATTTCAGGTGCTGATTGAATAGACATTGGGTGTTGTTTGAGTGGAATTCGAGTGCTGTTGGAGCAGACATTGGGTGTTATTGGAGCAGACATTGTGTGGTGTTGGAGTAGAATTCTTGTGCTGTTTGAGTAGACATTGGGTGCTGTTTGAGTAGACATTGGGTGCTGTTTGAGAAGTCATTGGGTGCTGTTTGAGTAGACATTGGGTGCTGTTTGAGCAGACATTGGGTGCTGTTTGAGCAGACATTGAGTGGTGTTTGAGTAGACATTGAGTGGTGTTTGAGTAGACATTGAGTGGTGTTTGTGTAGATTTCGGGTGCTGTTTGAGTAGACATTGGGTGGTGTTTGAGTAGACACTGGGTGCTTTTTGAGTACATTTTGGATGCTGTTTGAGTAGACATTGGGTGGTGTTTGAGTAGACGTTGGATGGTGTTTGAGTAGACGTTGGATGGTGTTTGAGTAGACATTGGGTGCTGTTGAGCAGACATTGGGTGCTGTTGAGCAGACATTGGGTGCTGTTTGAGTAGACATTGGGTGCTGTTTGAGTAGACATTGGGTGCTGTTTGAGTAGACATTGGGTCCTGTTTGAGTAGACATTGGGTGGTGTTTGAGTAGACATTAGGTGCTGTTGAGTAGATTTTGGGTGCTGTTTGAGTAGACATTGAGTGGTGTTTGTGTAGATTTCGGGTGCTGTTTGAGTAGACATTGGGTGGTGTTTAAGTAGACACTGGGTGGTGTTTGAGTAGACATTGGGTGCTGTTTGAGTAGACATTGGGTCCTGTTTGAGTAGACATTGGGTGGTGTTTGAGTAGACATTGGGTGCTGTTGAGTAGATTTTGGGTGCTGTTTGAGTAGACATTGAGTGGTGTTTGTGTAGATTTCGGGTGCTGTTTGAGTAGACATTGGGTGCTGTTTGAGAAGATTTCAGGTGCTGATTGAGTAGACATTGGGTGGTGTTTGAGTAGAGATTAGGGTGGTGTTTGAGTAGAATTCGGGTGCTGATTGAGTAGACATTGGGTGGTGTTTAAGTAGATTTCAGGTGCTGATTGAGTAGACATTGGGTGTTGTTTGAGTGGAATTCGAGTGCTGTTGGAGCAGACATTGGGTGTTATTGGAGCAGACATTGTGTGGTGTTGGAGTAGAATTCTTGTGCTGTTTGAGTAGACATTGGGTGCTGTTTGAGTAGACATTGGGTGCTGTTTGAGAAGTCATTGGGTGCTGTTTGAGTAGACATTGGGTGCTGTTTGAGCAGACATTGGGTGCTGTTTGAGCAGACATTGAGTGGTGTTTGAGTAGACATTGGGTGTTGTTTGAGTAGACATTGAGTGGTGTTTGTGTAGATTTCGGGTGCTGTTTGAGTAGACATTGGGTGGTGTTTGAGTAGACACTGGGTGCTTTTTGAGTACATTTTGGATGCTGTTTGAGTAGACATTGGGTGGTGTTTGAGTAGACGTTGGATGGTGTTTGAGTAGACATTGGGTGCTGTTGAGCAGACATTGGGTGCTGTTTGAGTAGACATTGGGTGCTGTTTGAGTAGACATTGGGTCCTGTTTGAGTAGACATTGGGTCCTGTTTGAGTAGACATTGGGTGGTGTTTGAGTAGACATTGGGTGCTGTTTGAGTAGATTTTGGGTGCTGTTTGAGTAGACATTGAGTGGTGTTTGTGTAGATTTCGGGTGCTGTTTGAGTAGACATTGGGTGGTGTTTGAGTAGACATTGAGTGCTGTTTGAGTAGATTTTGGGTGCTGTTTGAGCAGACATTGGTTGCTGTTTGAGTAGACATTGGGTGGTGTTTGAGTAGACATTGGGTGGTGTTTGAGTAGACATTGGGTGCTGTTTGAGCAGACATTGGGTGCTGTTTGAGCAGACATTGGGTGCTGTTTGAGTAGACATTGGGTGCTGTTTGAGCAGACATTGGGTGCTGTTTGAGTAGACATTGGGTGCTGTTTGAGCAGACATTGGGTGCTGTTTGAGCAGACATTGGGTGGTGTTTGTGTAGATTTCGGGTGCTGTTTGAGTAGAGATTGGGTGGTGTTTGTGTAGATTTCGGGAGCTGTTTGAGTAGACATTGAGTGGTGTTTGTGTAGAATTCGGGTGCTGTTTGAGTAGACATTGGGTGCTGTTTGAGTAGACATTGAGTGGTGTTTGTGTAGAATTCGGGTGCTGTTTGAGTAGACATTGGGTGGTGTTTGAGTAGATTTTGGGTGCTGTTTGAGTAGACATTGAGTGGTGTTTGTGTAGATTTCGGGTGCTGTTTGAGTAGACATTGGGTGCTGTTGAGCAGACATTGGGTGCTGTTTGAGCAGACATTGGGTGCTGTTTGAGTAGACATTGAGTGGTGTTTGAGTAGAATTCGGGTGCTGTTTGAGTAGACATTGGGTGGTGTTTTAGTAGACATTGAGTGGTGTTTGTGTAGATTTCGGGTGGTGTTTGAGTAGACATTGGGTGCTGTTTGAGTAGACATTGAGTGGTGTTTGTGTAGATTTCGGGTGGTGTTTGAGTAGACATTGAGTGCTGTTTGAGTAGACATTGGGTGGTGTTTGAGTAGACATTGGGTGGTGTTTGAGTAGACATTGAGTGGTGTTTGAGTAGATTTTGGGTGCTGTTTGAGTAGACACTGGGTGCTGTTTGAGCAGACTTTGGGTGCTGTTTGAGTAGACATTGGGTGCTGTTTGAGTAGACATTGAGTGGTGTTTGAGTAGATTTTGGGTGCCGTTTGAGTAGACACTGGGTGCTGTTTGAGCAGACATTGGGTGCTGTTTGAGTAGACATTGGGTGCTGTTTGAGTAGACACTGGGTGCTGTTTGTGTAGATTTTGGGTGCTGTTTGAGTAGACATTGGGTGCTGTTTGTGTAGATTTTGGGTGCTGTTTGAGTAGACATTGGGTGCTGTTTGAGTAGACATTGGGTGCTGTTTGAGAAGTCATTGGGTGCTGTTTGAGTAGACATTGGGTGCTGTTTGAGCAGACATTGGGTGCTGTTTGAGCAGACATTGAGTGGTGTTTGAGTAGACATTGAGTGGTGTTTGTGTAGATTTCGGGTGCTGTTTGAGTAGACATTGGGTGGTGTTTGAGTAGACACTGGGTGCTTTTTGAGTACATTTTGGATGCTGTTTGAGTAGACATTGGGTGGTGTTTGAGTAGACGTTGGATGGTGTTTGAGTAGACGTTGGATGGTGTTTGAGTAGACATTGGGTGCTGTTGAGCAGACATTGGGTGCTGTTTGAGTAGACATTGGGTGCTGTTTGAGTAGACATTGGGTGCTGTTTGAGTAGACATTGGGTCCTGTTTGAGTAGACATTGGGTGGTGTTTGAGTAAACATTGGGTGCTGTTGAGTAGATTTTGGGTGCTGTTTGAGTAGACATTGAGTGGTGTTTGTGTAGATTTCGGGTGCTGATTGAGTAGACATTGGGTGTTGTTTGAGTGGAATTCGAGTGCTGTTGGAGCAGACATTGGGTGTTATTGGAGCAGACATTGTGTGGTGTTGGAGTAGAATTCTTGTGCTGTTTGAGTAGACATTGGGTGCTGTTTGAGAAGTCATTGGGTACTGTTTGAGTAGACATTGGGTGCTGTTTGAGCAGACATTGGGTGCTGTTTGAGCAGACATTGAGTGGTGTTTGTGTAGATTTCGGGTGCTGTTTGAGTAGACATTGGGTGGTGTTTGAGTAGACACTGGGTGCTTTTTGAGTACATTTTGGATGCTGTTTGAGTAGACATTGGGTGGTGTTTGAGTAGACGTTGGATGGTGTTTGAGTAGACATTGGGTGCTGTTGAGCAGACATTGGGTGCTGTTTGAGTAGACATTGGGTGCTGTTTGAGTAGACATTGGGTCCTGTTTGAGTAGACATTGGGTCCTGTTTGAGTAGACATTGGATCCTGTTTGAGTAGACATTGGATGGTGTTTGAGTAGACATTGGGTGCTGTTTGAGTAGACTTTGGGTGCTGTTTGAGTAGACATTGAGTGGTGTTTGTGTAGATTTCGGGTGCTGTTTGAGTAGACATTGGGTGCTGTTTGAGTAGACATTGGGTGCTGTTGAGTAGACATTGGGTGCTGTTGAGTAGACATTGGGTGCTGTTGAGCAGACATTGGGTGCTGTTTGAGCAGACATTGGGTGCTGTTTGTGTAGATTTCGGGTGCTGTTTGAGTAGACATTGAGTGGTGTTTGTGTAGAATTCGGGTGCTGTTTGAGTAGACATTGGGTGGTGTTTGTGTAGAATTCGGGTGCTGTTTGAGTAGACATTGGGTGCTGTTTGAGTAGACATTGGGTGCTGTTTGAGTAGAATTCGGGTGCTGTTTGAGTAGAGATTGGGTGGTGTTTGAGTAGACATTGGGTGCTGTTTGAGTAGAATTCGGGTGCTGTTTGAGTAGACATTGGGTGCTGTTTGAGTAGACATTGGGTGCTGTTTGAGTAGAATTCGGGTGCTGTTTGAGTAGACATTGGGTTCTGTTTGAGTAGACATTGGGTCCTGTTTGAGTAGACATTGGGTGGTGTTTGTGTAGATTTCGGGTGCTGTTTGAGTAGAGATTGGGTGGTGTTTGTGTAGATTTCGGGTGCTGTTTGAGTAGAGATTGGGTGGTGTTTGTGTAGATTTCGGGTGCTGTTTGAGTAGAGATTGGGTGGTGTTTGTGTAGATTTCGGGTGCTGTTTGAGTAGAGATTGGGTGGTGTTTGTGTAGATTTTGGGTGCTGTTTGAGTAGACATTGCGTGGTGTTTGTGTAGATTTTGGGTGCTGTTTGAGTAGAGATTGGGTGGTGTTTGTGTAGATTTCGGGTGCTGTTTGAGTAGACATTGCGTGGTGTTTGTGTAGATTTTCTGTGCTGTTTCAGCAGACATTGGGTGCTGTTTGAGTAGACATTGAGTGGTGTTTGTGTAGATTTCGGGTGCTGTTTGAGTAGACATTCGGTGGTGTTTGATTAGATTTTGGGTGCTGTTTGAGCAGACATTGGGTGGTGTTTGAGTAGTCATTGGGTGCTGTTTGAGTAGTCATTAGGTGGTGTTTGAGCAGACATTGGGTGGTGTTTGAGTAGACGTTGGGTGGTGTTT